>NC_056741.1:532026081-532326081 GCF_019279795.1 Protopterus annectens
GGTTTCCAGATTACAGTAAGACCTTTATACAGACTGTAGATTGCAAGCAGGATTTATGACATCTGTTTTAATGCAAATGTATGGAGATAAGTTAAGACCATTGGCATTTTACTCTAGCAAATTAGACTCAGTAGCACGAGCATTACCACACTGTGTGCAAGCAGTAATTGCAGCCGCTTTGGCGGTACAAGCGTCTGCCACGTTGGTATTGTTCCATGATCTTACGTTAAAAGTCCCGCACTCTGTAGCAGTCATCCTTCTGCAGGACAAGTTAACATTTCTGTCACCTAGCAGACATTTATCTTGTATGACTACGCTGTTATCGCAGCCACACATGACAATTGAGAGATGCACTACCTTAAATCCAGCGACATTGCTACCTGTTGCTGAAGACGGTATTCCGCATGTATGCTTAGATCTCATACATTCTAAAGTTCTACCAAGACCGGATCTTAAAGATCAACCCTTACTACATGCGGACTGGACACTGTTTGTAGATGGGTCAGCACGCAAAACAGAAACAGGCACCACGCAGGTAGGGTATGCAGTTACTACTGCAACTCAGATAATAGAGGCAAGACCACTCCGGGAACTTATCCGCTCAAGCAGCGGAACTGATTGCTGTGACAAGGGCATGTCTCCTTTCAGAGGACAGGAATGTCACTATCTATACGGATAGTCAATATGCCTTCTCTACGGTGCATGTGTTTGCTCAGCAATGGAAAAATAGGGGATGGTTACAACCTCGGGAAAGACATTATGCACAAAGACCTAATCCTTGAATTACTACAAGCCGTCCAACGGCCACGGGTTTGGCCATCTGTAAATGTGCTGCTCATACCCGTGCTAAGGACCCGGTATCACTTGGTAATGCCCTAGCAGACAAAGCAGCCAAAGAGGCAGCTATGTCCAGTACCTTTTCACTTGAAACCACACCTACAGAATTACAACCAACAGATAAATTTGATTTGCAAACCTTACAAGTCATGCAGGAACTTAGCACAGTACAGGAAAAACAAAGCTGGACTAGGTATGGTGTTAGGCAGAACAAAGGAATCTATGTGGGACCGGATAATAAATATGTTTTGCCTACTAATCTTTTTAGATATGCAGCACTAGTTGTGCATGGCCCTTCCCATCTGGGCCCTGCAGCTATGGTTAGAATTATCCACCTTACCTTTTGGACCAAGGGTTTCATTGCATATGCAAAACGTTTTTGTCTATCCTGCATAGTATGTGCTAAATACCACGGGGGAGGGGTCAGAGTTGCTCCAGCATCATTTCCAACACCCCTATCCTTTTCATACAATATGTATGGACTTCATCGAATTGACCCCGCACAACTAAAGAAGTTTGTGTTAGTAATAGTAGATGCATTTACTAAGTGGGTTGAGGCTTTTCCGGTGACACATCCGGATGCTCAATCAGTGGCTAAAATTTTGGTCAATCACATCGTCCCACACTTTGGACTTCCTACACGCATCTACTCTGACAACGGCACGCATTTTGTCAATCAGATCATACAGAAACTGTCTACAGTTTTCCAAATTGAATTGAAACACCATTGTGCCTACCACCCACAGTCAGCAGGGTTGGTGGAACGCCATAACGGCATTCTAAAAGGCAAGTTGAGAAAACTCATGGCCGAGACACATCAGTCTTGGATTACCTGTCTACCTCTAGCCCTCCTTTCCATGCGCACAACTCCCACCTCAAAAGGAGTCACCCCATTTGAGGTGTTGTATGGGAGACCTTATTACGTCCCGCAGTGGCAAAACTTGTTGCCTGCGGAACGTGAGGGGGGTGAGGAGATAGCTGAGTACATGAGGAAAATGCTGACCAATACTAACAGCTGTTTAACGAATGATTGTTTTTCAGGTTCAAGAGACGACAAGATCACGGAAATCAGACCCGCGAGTGGGTCTGGATCAAAATAATAAACGCAAGAATTGGGCATCCCCAAATGGGAGGGCCCCTACCAGGTGCTAATCGCAACTCCAACAGCAGTTCGGATTAAAGAAAGGTCCTCATGGATCCACCTAACGCACTGCAAAATCATAAAACATTTTAAGTTAAATAAAGACTTGAGTTCCCCTGAGGAACAAACAGACAGCAGCAATCATGAAGGACAATAATGAGAATAAGAGAAAATGGTTCTATTGCAATGTTTTATTGTTTATAACTATTGTGATTGTAATATTTCTGTTTTGGACATTTCTGTCTTTTAATGAAGCTAGCCATTCAAAAAGAGACAAACACACCAGCTGGCATCCAAACTTTAATACATATCAAGCGATTAAATATGCATATGCATCCTCAATGAATGTCTCAAATTGTTGGGTATGTACTGCAATACCTACTGTACACAGTGGCTTAATGTTAGGGACAGCCCTCTGGGAATAAATGATACTTGGAATAGTTTGTTGTTTGAAACCACAGAAGTACCACTGAGAGACAAGGTGGCGCTGCCTCTTCTGGGGCCAAAATGGAACAGTGTGTTTTCAAAAGATTGGGAAAGTTAAGGTGGGGCTGAGCCAATGTAATTTGACAATAGTTCATAATTGTACCCTAGAAGGGCAGTGTGAGACCAAGTTTGGAGCTATAAAAAAGACATCAATGTAAATGATATTAGTTTTGTTGAAAAATGCTGTATGTATATGGCCTGTTATTTAAGGGCTAAAGCCAAATGGGAGTTATGAATTTGCAACCAATATTACCATCAAAACAAATGATTGTTATTTTATTTGTGGTAGGAAAGCATATAAATGGTTACCATATGGCTGGTCAGGAAGTTATTTTTTGGGATATCTGATACCAGCTATCAGGCACGCAAATGCGTTGCCTCAAGGTAAAATACGAAATGCACGTTCTCTTAATAAACCTATTAATCCCGTTGGTAACATTGATGCGTCATGGATTTATCACCATGACTTGGCACACGTCAGCAGCAAAGGACTCTCACATATGGACCTAGGCAATGATGTAATTGCTTGGGCTGGTATTTTGCCAGCATATGGGACAGTAAAATCCATCTGGGAACTGAGAAAACTGTCAAAACTGTTAGAGACTCTGAGTAATGCGACATTTTCAGCGCTAGAATTGGTGACGGACGAATTAACGGCGATGAGAACAGTAGTGTTGCAGAACCGTATGGCGCTCGATTTCACCCTAGCGGCGAAAGGAGGTACTTGCGCTCTGATACACGAGGAGTGCTGCTCGCTCATTCCTGATAACGAGCACGCGATTCAGAGCCATCTTGAAATAATTCAACAAGTTTCTGAACTGACTAAACCTGGTCCAAACCCCTTGACTGACTTTTTCCAAAATCTGTTTGGAAACTGGGGTTCTGTGTTGATGAACATTTTAATTGCTGTATGTGTTGGTGCAATCATATTTTTGCTGCTTGGCTGCTGTTGCATACCATGTATCAAAATGATAATATCGAAGGTTATCTCTGCCAATGCTACAAAAGCATATTTTTCTGATTATGAGAAGGTATACAACGTATCTGGGATTGTGTAAAATAAACAGTATACAAAATGTTGTAAGGGGCGAAATGTGGAAAAATACTGAAGTCAACATGTTTTGTATTCTGTATTTAAAGGGTTAAGCAGAAAAATGTTCACTGCGTGCAAACTGAAATGTTCTGGAAAATGTTGATCACTGAGGAATGCAGGAGTTAATCTTAAACTGCTGATAAAGTTAATGGTGCAAGAATAACTGTGGTACTGGCTGGTAAAAACAAGTAATCAAACTATCAATTTTAATGAAAGTCCTCTGTGCTACGTGCATGTACGTGCAGGAGGGTCTATATAAGGAGAACTTAAAGTACAAGTAGCCAGACTGCTGGCATATTACTATCATGTAGCAGATCTCCATGCATGTAAAATAAAGCTGTTTTACTTGCTTACAAGAACTTGGTGTGATTCTTCCAGAATATGTTAGAAGAGTAAAATCTTTCGACATTGACAGATTTCCAAAATTTGTAAAATGCTCTTATGGATGGTATGCCAATTTAAAAGAATTGTTGAATATGGCCCTAACTAGTGTTCCACAGGAGTCTACTGGTGTATTTGCTTGTGGACGTTGTAAAGTGTGCAACTGCATAAAGGATGTTTTGGGAACTTACATTAATGGTAAGAAGTGTATTTGTAGAAGTAGATTTAGTGGCAATTCGTGTGGGGTTGTTTATATTGTGGGGTGTGGGTGGAAAAATATTAAGTGGTATACTGGTCAAACACAAAGGGCTGCTAAGGTGAGGGTTATGGAACATTTGGGAGACATCCGCAATAAAAATTTAAAAAGTCCAGTTGCTGAACATTTTGTGAATGTACATGAGGGTAATGTGGCTTAATTTTCTTTAGTATATTAGCATAGCCCATCTTACACAGAGGGAGTGATGTTAAAAAAAGTTAAATGAATTGGCAAGCAAGTTTATTTTACATTATAAAACACTGTACCCTAGGGGCCTTAATCTTAAAGTTAATTTGGTAAACTAGTCAGCTATTTGTAGTAAAAAGATCAATTTAAAATGTAATAAACTATTAGAGTATTTATATATTTAAATGAATATATTAATGAATGCATGAATATATTTAGATATGTATCTGTTTGTTTCAGGAATTGATAAAATTGTAAGTTAGCTATGTTGACACACTTAAATTGGGTTAAAAAGTTAATTGGATGTAATTAGTGGGGGTCTGCACCTGTATATAAAAAAAGTGTCTGTTCTTATGGCGTTTTATCTTTGAAGGCGAAAAGCCGAGGTACCGGATTGTATTAAAGTGCAACAGCTTTATGCCAGCTTGTTCTGCTTCTGGTGTTTTTTTTTTATTTTATATGGGAAACCTAGGCCTACACTGAGTTTTTTACATGCTACAAACAACAGCAAGTTCTGCAGCAACAGAACAACCTGATAGAAGGTTGTCAATGGCTAGATGACTGTGCATGTTGAACAATATTATTCTGAAGTGACTTTGAAGTATTGCCTGTGACTTGGAGAAGCAACAAAAAGACTGCAAGAGAAAAAGGGTGAAGTACACAGTGACATTTCCTTCTATACAAGCCATAGAAATAACCTCCTGCTTAATTTCAGAAACCTCAAGGTTAATGAAAGTGTTATTCAAATTGCCCAGGAGAGACAAGAGGTATTGATTCTTAAAGGACTACTGCCTACCACTTTTTCAGAAATCATCAGTTTCTGAAATAACAACAGTCTACTATTTTTAACACCTGTATGAAAGTAAAACTTGACACAGGCGCACAAACATACCTAGATAAGAAAACAAACCATAGTCATTTTTTTACATTTGCACACATTACACACTGTGTTTTCTTTCTTTAGAGCATGGATACTGGAGAACCAAAGGAACTTCTGCCTTTAAAGAGTCTTGGTTTGGTTATGGCACCAACCAGAAAATATTTTCAATGTGGTATCTTTCCCATGTGGCCAAATAACATTTTCCAGTGGCAGTTTTTTTATACTTCTTTAATACCTGGGATCACGGGAATTGTGCAAAGTCATGCATATCAACACCCTGAGGAATTCTCTTCCTGCTGTAACAGTCTGTAAAGAAAACTGTTGGAACTCCTTTTTGTAAAATGTTACTTTTTCCAGCAGCAAGAATGCCATTATTTGTGAGGGTTTAGAGGGCATTTAAGAAAAGTTATTCTGTGAGAAGAAATGATAACTGAGCTCAAAAGCTATGTTGTGAAACTGATTTCTTACAAAAACAGAGACTCCTAACACCTTTGAATAGAGTCTGTAAAAAATTAGACAACCATTCAAGAAGGGAAAGATATGGATTGCCTTGTAATCTATGAAAAGCAATCACTGGTGCTAGACACTTTGTGGATACCCTTGGTGCTGACGACAAACCCAGGTGTAATTTAAAGAACTGAAAAAAGAAAAAAAACATCTGAAGTTTCTGTGAATGGGTATAGGACAGTAAGAATCTTTCAAATCCAAAGTTACCAAGAAACCTGGAGGAGGGATCAGGGCTAACTGAAACTGCAGAGTAAGCATTT
Source organism: Protopterus annectens (assembly GCF_019279795.1). Lineage (NCBI taxonomy): Eukaryota > Metazoa > Chordata > Ceratodontiformes > Protopteridae > Protopterus > Protopterus annectens. The sequence continues at coordinate 532,032,109 of NC_056741.1, forward strand.
TGGACTTTGAAACCTCGACATGGAGATTTTGTGAAAGAGAGGTGTAAAGCAAATCTCCAGGTTTCTTTTTTAGGTACCAGAAATATCCATGAATAGAATACTTCTGCTTTTTGATCTTCTGGTACAGGTTCTATTATGACTTGGGAAAGCATGTGAGGAAAAATATGGGTCTGCTTTTAAGTATGGGATGGAATGCCTAAAATTTAGGGAAGAGAATCTCACTGTCATCACTACCAGTTATGGACGATACCCAATACTCATAAATCTGCTGTAACCTGGTGTCATACTGAAAAGATAATTTAAAAGGTTCATAAGCTATCATGGTGGGAAGTGGATGAGGAAGAAATGTTGGAATAGGCAGCCATTTTTCACTGACTTGAGATGAAGCCTGAGGAGCTCCTTTCTTTTTAGAAGAAATGTCTTGCCACTGTTGCTTTCCTGACTTTTGGTGTGCTTGCTTAGCTTCCTGTAAAACAATTCCTCCAAGGGAGGATATAAAGAAATATTTTCTTCAGATTCCTATTTTTCAGGTGAAGAAACGTGGGAAGCATAGTCTAAACCAACCTCCTCTATATCAGAATCTGACTCTGAATTTAAAGGAGAAGGAAATGTCTCTCTTTTTGAATAAGCAGAGGCTGGAGAAACAGTACAAAGGAACTGATCAATTTAAAACAGTGGTGCACAACCTTTTTGTGGGGAGGGCCACTACACAAATTATTAATGCATCTGCGGGCCACCTCCAAACATAGTAAGCCGTTACGAGTTAACAATAGGTACAGGTGGCTGGCATTTTTACTTAAGACAGCAGTCATGAAATTGCCTGTTTTCTACATCAACTTTGCATTTATCTTTATTCTGGCTTGCAGTCATGACTTATTACAAACTCTTGCAGAAAGTTACTACTGTTTACAGACAAGTTATAAACAACAAAGAATAGTTACTTCCGCAGCTAAAATTAGAGGTGTGTGCAACTGCAGTCAATTAAGTAAGTAAGGCATAGCATTTTTTCACTTTTTAAAAAAAATTTAGGTGCTCTCTGGGGGCCGGATGGTGTTGCATAGAGGGCCTACCACTAATTTAAAACATACCCTTGGCAAAAGACAGCCATTCCTCTTTTTTTCTTTGGAAGGAAGTTGTAACTTACCTAAATACAAATGAAGGATGTGTTGGGCTCTCAATAACGGATTATAAAACTCCACCTGAGAACCAAAAATAATCATTTTTTTTTTCCCCACTCTATCTTGGTTTTCAGAACTATTTTAACACCTCAATCACTATAAGTGCTTTTTATACAATTTTATTATAGCTTTACAAAAATGGCTGCCCATGGGGCTTGACATATTAACATGATCTTCTTTTTCTTCAACCCTTTCTCTTTCCCATAATACAGTTCAAAAGTCTACTTTACATGAGTCATGCTAGACATAAGGATATAGTGATGCATTCCATTCCCTTTGGCATATGACAGGATTAGTGTTAGTCACTGTCTTAACACTTTTTGTAACAGGATGCTGCTTTTTTTCTGGAATGATCCTCATTTGCGTGTGTCTCAGAACCTGTTTTACATTATACTAAGGAGTTATTCAACTGCAGCCAAAAAGCAGCTAAAATGCAGGCCTTTGTTCAAAGCATCCTTTTGTTGTCCAAAATGAATGAACAGATCGCCCATACACTATTACTAAGGTGTAAAAACTGTCACTGCACCTATAGATACTTGCAGTATTATGCGTAGGTGACAGCTGCTGCTGGAAAAAAGGGACCTGAAAGTAATTATGTTCCCCAGTGCCTGCAGTGGGAAGACTTTTTTCCCTGAATGTTATAGAAAATTGTTTATTATTCTCATTTGTTTTATAACCAATGTCCTGTTCTTTTTCCACTTAGTCTAGTACAAAATATGACCAACTTTCTATTCTAAGAAAATAGGGTGCAACCATACAGTAGTACAATGAGAACAAATGAAAAGTAAGAAACCAGTGTAGACACCACAGTATAATGAATAATGAGTGCTTTTGAGTAATAACTCTTCATCCGATCTCAAATCTGATGAAGGGTTATTACCCAAAAGCGCTCATTCAGTATGAATTTTGTTTGTTTTAACTCATTCGGAAAGTTTTATTTTTGGTAATAAATACGAAGTTTATGCTTTATACCATGGTGACCACACTAGTTTGTCTTACTTCTCAACTTTCTACTCTTTCACTTTGAATAACTATTTCTTTCTGAGGCAGAACGGTCTTGTGACACTGTACATTCTATTCCCGCTATTCTGCTCATCTAGTAATTTCTTAAATTACAGCAAAATCACTGTTCTACAAACCTGACTCCTTGAGATACATAATATACACACACAGTCACACACGTGTATACATAGTCAAAGTGCTTCTGATTTCCATTTTCTAACATTTTTAATTAAAAGGCACATAGTACAAGTTTGCTAAAGTAAATTCAGCTGTATATTGCCATCAATGGCTACATTTCCTTTATAGACAAGAAAATGCTCATGCACTCCACCTGTGTAAGGACTGACTTAAAGTCAGTGGGAGATGTCTACTCCCATGGATGTGGGTACCAGATATGCACTCCCCATCTGTATGTATGTCACAAGAAAGCACAAAAGACCTTCTTATAAACAGTATCCGGGCATCTAGTTAACGGGGTTGCCACCTGTCTCTCTTCCAGTATAGCAGTTCTGATTTGAGCAGTTCTGTCCTGGGGGGAGGTGGTGCATGAAAATGATAAATGTGTTGATACTTTACAAGAAAAAAAATATTTTCTGACTTCTCTAAATGTTACAGAAATCTTTTATACTACATTTAGGTAGTATAAACAAACATTTAAAGCTTAGCACTTCAATACTGTGATGTTGCTTAAGCAAATTTACCAGAACAGGTGACAACTGCATTTGAACCCCTGACTGACCTAATTGCTTTGTTTTGCTATGAAAAGCAGGTCTACATTGGAAGCAGCTGTGAATCAGTACAAGTTCTCCTTTCAACAATAATGACACTAGAAAACAGTACCATATCTCTCTGCCTTGTTTGTAGCAGCTGCAGAGCTCCTAAGATTAGCAGGACTAATTGCCTAAGATTTGCAACAATACCTGTTAGAAAAAACTACAGATTTCTCTCTCTCTGGCATATCATGCAGGCAGACACAAATTCCTCCACAAAGTATATGGGAAGTTAAGCTTAAAAAAAAAAAGGTGAGCGAGTTTTCCTTCCACTGATTCCAAGGCAAGGAAAAAAGAAGTTATGTTCTTACTATAACGTTCCATCTGTGTTGTTTAAACTTCATTGTTCATTAACCTGTGGGTCTCGGTTCTGACCCTCGGATCTGACCAGCCGCTTTACAATCTAAAGATTCCATGCTCAAACTCCTCCCACCTACCCATAACTCCCCACTCCTCCAGATTACCTCAGATTAAGTTTGCAATAACAGCTATCAATGGTCAACAAATAGACCAACATAGCCAGTACAAATTAGGGATTAGAACTTCAGGAGCTCAGTAAGGAACTGTGGTTCCTATGAACATATCCATCAGATCTCTTGAAGTCTTGGATTGCGGAAAGACCGACAACACAGATGGAATGTTATGGTAAGAACATAATTTCTTTATCTGATGTTGTCATCTTATTCATTCATTCATTAACCTGTGGGACAGAGTCCCCAGCTACAATAACCCAGGGTGGCCCTCATGGAAGAATATTCTGAAGTACAGCAGAGTCAAAAGCACTTCTGCTCCTGGAGATGATGTCCAACTTGTAATGTGCAATGAAAGTATGAGGGTTTAAACAAGTAGCTGTTGCACAAATGTCCTCAATAGATACCATCGACCAATAGGCTTGAGAAGTTTCCATACACCTTGTGGAATGAGCCTTAATCCAATCAGGGACTGGAATGCTCCTGGAGGAATAAAATAAAGGAAATGCCGTCTTTCAACCATCTTGCTAGGACAGTCTTAGTGATGGGTCTATCTTTTTTAATGTCTGAAAAGGATATGAACAACTGATCAAACTTCCTGAAGGACTTTGTTCTATCTAAGTAAAAATGCAATTGTCTATGTACATCAAGCAAATGAAGGATGTACTCACCCTTATTCTGAAAATTAGGGGAGAAAACAGGAAGTTTAACAGATTGATTGATATTCTCTTCCATAGCAACGTTAGGCAGAAAGGATGGACCTGTATGAAGGGTCACTATCTTTGGGGAACATCAAGACATTTACTGTAAATAACATGTCAAGAACTGTAATTAGAACAAGTATTTAAGCTAACTGATTCGCACATTACTTCAGACACACCAGCGTGCGCATCTCCATTCATGACTGCATTCACTCTGGCTGATTGTACAAAATGGCACTGTTCTCGCACATGCTCAGTACTTATATGCACATGCTATTTAGCTACAGAGGCTGAATAGGGACAATACACTCTATCTACATCCTACATCTTTGATTTGTTTGACATGCAATAGGAGAACAATAAAATCTATATGCCAGATAACACTTCAATATTAATAACAAATCAGAACTCAAGTCCAAGACGTTGTGTATTTTGGATTGGGTCTGGAAATTCTACACAATCTGGTTACATAAAAGCTTTGACTGGGCTTAGCAACAGGGACAGTCTCTGGGAAATTCTTCTCAACAGGAACATTGGGGATTGCATCAAGATTATTTGAGGTAAGTACACTGCCCTCTGAAATTGGAAAAAGTGTAGGGTTACTCTGAGAAATAGTCTTTGTTACAGGCAATCTGCTGTGTCACTGGTTCGGAGATGTACGTCTTCGGTTCCTTCTGAAATCCATTCCATCAGACTGTACAATACAAGATCTCGGTTCTTCACACATTTTTGATAATTCTCACTCAGTCATATCCTTTAGATCAACAACCCACACAGCAACCCAAACCAGGGTCAAATAGTTAGAAAATACGAAGTTCCACAACCACTGCACCACTATTCACCAAAGCAACGAAGTTCACTTATGAAAACCAATTTATTGTTACAAAAAACAGACTTAGCGCTTTCACCATTAAAATGGCATCCTCAGAGTCATTTGAAACACTGAAAACTTGCACATTATATATCCACACACCCCACTGATTAGTCATGACATCATAATTAGTTAATTAAAATTGGTTAAAATGAAACTCAAAAAGCTTGTTTTTGACAACTAAAAATGCTTGTAAACAATATGCTTGTGGAAATAACTATTATTAGTCATGACATCATAATTAGTTAATTAAAATTGGTTAAAATGAAACTCAAAAAGCTTGTTTTTGACAACTAAAAATGCTTGTAAACAATATGCTTGTGGAAATAACTATTATTAGTCATGACATCATAATTAGTTAATTAAAATTGGTTAAAATGAAACTCAAAAAGCTTGTTTTTGACAACTAAAAATGCTTGTAAACAATATGCTTGTGGAAATAACCACTTTGGCCACGTGGTTGTCAAATGAGAGATTGCTAATCAACTTGGGTCCCCAGGTCCCTAATTACTTCTTCTGTACTTAATGGATTACCACCTATGTGGTAATTTGTGGGCACTTTGTTTTTGCCAAAGGGGATGACTATACACTTTTTGGCGTTTAGCTTGAGGCCATGGCTCTGGCACCAGTTGTCTGTTTCTATGAGGCCCTTTTGGAGGATGCTTGTGTCGGCTGGAGAGTCGATTATGGCGCCCAGTTTGCAGTCATCTGCGAACTTGGTCAGCCACAGTCCTTCCGTGTTGTCCTGTACCTCGGAGAAATATATACCGAACAAGAGAGGTCCCAGGACTGAGCCTTGTGGGACATCACTTGTAACTGGTTTGGAGTCTGACATGGCTCCAGCAATTCTAACCATGTGGGTTCTGTCCTTGAGCCAGTTTGCAATCCATCTAGTGACATAGGGGTTTATATTTAAGCTGGTGAGCTTATCTATAATGCCCGAGTGGGGTATTGTATTGAAGGCTTTTACGAGGTCCAGGTAGACCACCTTCCCCTCGTCAATGGCCTTGGTGACTGTTTCAAAGAAATCAACCAGGTTTAAGAGGCAGGATCTACCCTTAACAAAGCCAAACTGGGTAGGATCCAGTGTCTGTAGGTCCCCAATATCTTTATTTATGAGGTCCATGATGATCCTTTCCATAGCTTTGAAGACCAAGCTAGTCAGGCTTATGGGGCGATAGTTTCCAGGATCCGTTGAGGGACCACTGTTGCTGTACGCCACTCTTTGGGCACATATCCTGTAGTAAGGCTGAGATTGAACAGTAGTTTTATGTTTGGGTTTAGCTCTTCTTGGAGTTCATGTAGGACGCAGCCCAGGACACCGTCTGGTCCCATTGATGCTGTGTTTTTTGCTTTGGAGAGGGCGGATCTTACCTGAGCATCTGAGATGTCAGGGGGGCAGCACTCTGCTGGGATAGATATTTGCCCTTTGGTGGGAGAAGTTTGCGCTGAACCTGTCAGCTAGGATGTTGGCAATGTCTGTGGGTTCAGTGTATTTTTTGTCATTTTGGACTAATTCTGAGCATATCTGGGAATTACCACCCAGGTTCCTAACATAACTAAAGAAAGTCTTGTGATTATCCTTAGTGTCCTATGCAATTTTTCTCTCGAAGCTGGCCTTAGACAATTTTATGAGTGCCCGTAGGTTTTTGCTAATACTGATCAGTGATGCCTTCCCTTTTTGGGATTTTGCTCTATCATTTAGTAGCTTCCTCCTTCTATTGTATAGTTTGTTTATGGCTGAGGTCCACCAGACAGGATGTCAGCCTTTGGAGGATTGAGTCTTGGTTTTATTTGGGATCGCATGATCCATGCATTCCTGAAGGTGTTCATAGAATGTGTTTATAAAGGATTCTGCGGTCTAGGATGTATTCGGGGGCTTTGAAGGATTCCACCTCGGTTTTGAGGAGTGTGAAATTTGCTTTAGAGAAGTTTTTCACTGTGGTTTTCTGGGCAGGGGGTGGGGTCGGAATGTGAATATCCAGTGAGATTAGTTTATGGTCTGATCTTACCAGTGAGGGATACACTTCTGGTCTGGAGCATAGAGTCCCCATGTTGGTGATGATCAGGTCCAGTATGTTTTCCCCTCTTGTGGAAGTGGTAACAAGTTGTTCCATAGCATTTGAGTTTATAAATTCTAGGAACCTTTGGGCTAGGGTGTTGGAGCTAGAGTAATGCTCCCAGTCTATGTTTGGGTAGTTGAAGTCGCCCAATATAATGGTGTTTGGAGAGAACTTCATATTTTCCAGTGTTCTCAGAAAGGCAGAGTGGGGTTCCTGGGTTTGGGAGGGTGGTCTGTAGCAGTCTATAAACTGGAAGGCAGTTTTACCCACTGTTAGCTGCACATGGATAGTCTCTGATGCTTCGTGCTTTGCCACCAACCTGGTGGTGTGGGTATCTTTGATGAATATCGATACTCCCCCTCCTTTTGTGGTTCGGTCCAAGTTTTGGGGCCGAAAAGCATGGTATGAAGTATAACCTGGTAGTGCTGGGGTGCTCTCGGGAGCCCTGAACCAGGTTTCTGTTACTGCACAGATATCGATGTTCTCTATGCTAAGGAGAGTTTTGAGTGCGTGCATCTTGAGGTTTAGACTTCTGGCGCTGAGTAGCATTACTCTTAGTTTCTTATCCCTTGTGATACCTATGGAGGTGGGTTTGTCTTTTGAGCCTTGCCTAAAAAAGGCACTACGGGGGTAGCAAGAGCCTTTGCCAATATCCGAAAGCCCAGGGGTGACAGGTGAAAGCCGTCCCTAGCGAAGCATCGTGGCTTGTCGAGCATATCATCCCAAGCTGACAGGCATTGGATCCCCTTTGAATGACACCAGTACTTAAGCCAATTGTTGAAATTGATCATCTTGTCTTCATATTGTGGCATCATTCTTGGTGAGGGTAAGATGCTACTCAAGGTCAGGGTCATACCGGCCTGGGCTACATGCTCAGAGAGCTCCTTTATGTATCTTTTCATGTAGTCCAGGGAGGTACATCTCAGGTCATTCACACCAGCATGGACAATGACGGAGTCATATTTGTACTTGCCTTGGAGTGACCTGAGTGCTTGTGTTATGTGGCGGATCCTAGCGCCCGACAGGCTGCTCACCGTGACCCTCTCCTTGTTCAGCCTGGTGAGCGGGACGTCAGTGTGCCTGACAATAGAGTCACCTATTACAAGTGTATCAGGTGTGTTGTTTAGTCTTAAGGGCTGTGACTGTTCGGCACACTGGCTTTGTGAGATATGTGTTGCACGTGTTTTGTTTTAGGGTAGTGGTTGCTTGGGTGTCTGCTTTGGAGGTCTCTGCTGCTTAGGCAGATCTTTATTTAGAGCCTCCGAGTATGTTTTTGTGTGATTATGTGTTTGGTTTGCTGTCGTGGTAGGTCTATGTGAGACTGGAATTGTAGTGAGTGTGGTTTCCTTCTCCTCCTGACTGGTTATGCCAGTACTGAGTTGAGAGAGCTTAGCCTCCATTTGGCTATATGGTTGCATCTCTCACATGTGTTGGAATTTGTTGGGAGGAGGAGAGGGTTGTCTGTGTACATGAGGCAGTTGTAACATTGCCTCAAGATTCCCAGATTCACCAGCTGGACCGGAGAGGAGATTGACAACTGACCTTTGGACATGCTAGAATAATATTGGGAATTCCTTAATAATTGAAAACAAGGTCCAGTGGGGAGTGAGGGTGTAATGCTTTTAATTTTTAGTGCTGACTTACATAATTGCTTTAGCGCGCAAGTGCCAGGTAACTTAAGTGCAATGTGTTACAGGTAACTTAAATGCAAAAACAACAAACAGTAACTTTCTTTCAAGTGAAACAAGGAAATAAGTACAGTAAGCAATGCAGATATTACTAGTGATCCACAGAAGCGCTGAGAAGCCGCGTATTAGGTGGAATTAGCATTCCAGGGAAATAACAAGCAAACAAACAAGCATATAAACAAAGCTAGATTCAGCAGGCCTGGATCTAGTCTATGCTACAGCAAACAAGGTGTACCAATTTCAGTAAGATACAGTTCAAATATTCAGGCACTATAAACCTTTAACCAGAAATTCCCAGCTCAGAAGGGCAGAGTCCAGCCTCTTCTCCCACAAGAGTGCAGACCACGAACCCTCTTAATGTAAAATAACTGGCCTGAAGCCCAAGTGCTTAAACCAGAACTAATACACTTTAAGAATAACAGACACTGGGCTCTCAATCAGCAGTTCCCAACTTAGAAGGATGAAAGCTACCTGTCCTGCCACCACAGTGCATGCCACAAACCTTCCTAATGTAAAACAACCTGTCTGAAGCCCAAGTGCTTAATCCAAAAGACTTAGAATGATAGCTACACTTTAATCAAGTTACTATCAAGCAGTAATAAATACAGCTGAATACTTTAGAGAATGCCTGGATTAGTGCTCAAGTTACACAAACAAAGCTAGATCCAGCAGGCCCGAATCCAGTCTATGCCACAGCAAACAAGGTGCACCAACTTCAGTAAGAAGCAGTTCAGATATGCATGCACTATAAGCCTTTAACCAGAAATTCCCAGCTCAGAAGGGCAGAGTCCAACCTCTCCTCCCACAAGAGTGCAGACCACGAACCCTCTTAATGTAAAATAACTGGCCTGAAAGCCCAAGTGCTTAAACCAGAATTAATACACTTTAAGAATGTCAGACACTGCGCCCTCAATCAGCAGTTCCCAACCTAGAAGGATGTAAGCTACCTGTTCTGCCACTACAGTGCAGACCACAAACCTTCTCAGTGCAAAACAACTGGTCCGAAGCCCAAGTGTTTAAACCAAAAGGCTTAGAATGAGTTACACCAAGCAGTAATAAATACAACTGAGTACTTTTAAGATTATGCAAAAGTAAAATAAAGTAGGTAGAAACACAAGTACAGTAAAAGCAGATGAATTTTTTTTTTTCTCAAGTGCTGAGATCAAAGAAACAGATTTGAGTGCTGAAACTAGAAAACTGGCTAGTTATAAGAAATTGCTTGCATTTCTGCTTTGGGGGTCACTGTTGCTTGAGCAGATTATTATTGAGAGCCTCTGTGAATGTGTTTGTGTTTCTATGTGTGGATTGTGGTGGTGTAGATTTAGTAATCTGATGAGTGTGGTGTGGTGTAAATGTTTACTTTCTCCTCTTGACTGTCAAGTTCAGTCTTGATTTGAGAGAGCTTTACCTCCAGATTGGCTAGATAAGTGCATCTCTCACAGGCTGTAGTGTTGGGTGGTAGGAGGAGAGAGTTGCCTGTGTACATGAGGCAATTTCTACATTGCCCCAAGATGCCCAGATTCATCAGATAGACAGGAGAGAAAGTACAGTTTTGTACCTACCATAAATGTAGATGTCCGAACTGGATAGCATCTGCAGTCATAACAAGTGGGTTGTCCTGTCGTCAGGCAGCCCTGCAGTCGGCCGGATTCCAAAGTCCGGTCCGCTGATGTCGCACTCCACCCGACGTCATCTCTGTTGGTATAAAAGCATCAGCCGACGCCATTTTCCTCAGTGTTTCTTGCCCCAGATGCCAGTAGCCCTCTTGCAGGCTAAAATTTGGATAGATGCCAATGTTTCCAAATAGATAGAGGTAAACACAAAAATAAGCATATATGTACATATATACAAACAAATACACCATAAAGACTCCCCAACAGCTAGCTATTAGGAGGGTAAACACCCTAGGAGTACCACAGAGGGAAGGCGGAGGGTAATCCTGACTGCAGATGCTATCCAGTTCGGACATCTACATTTATGGTAGGTAAAAACTGTACTATGTCCTTCATGGATGCATCTGCAGTCATAACAAGTGGGTAGAATACCATAGCCAACTAGGGGAGGAGGATAAAAGTAGATTAGGGTGTGTTTAGGATCCCTTGCAGTACAGCAGTGGCAAATCCTGCTCGGGATCTGGAATATAGAGGCAAATTATAATGCTTGGCAAATGTATGCACGGAGGTCCAAGTAAATAATGTCTTAAGGCTGTGGTAGTGGCTGTTGCCCTTGTAGAATGAGGTCTTATGTTCTGTGGAATTGGTTTTCCATGGAAGGAGTAACAGTATCGTATGCAATTTCCTATCCATTTGGAGATTGTCTGTTTGGAAATAGCTTTTCCTTCCCTTCCTGTTGCATAGGCTACAAAAGTTGGTCAGTCTTTCTGCTATTTTTGTTCTGTCCAAGTAGTAGCGTAGCTGTCTATGTACATCCAAGGTATGCAGTATTCTTTCCCTCTGTTTTGTGGGTTGGGAAAGAAGGTAGGTAGGTGGATTGCCTGGTTTAAAGATACTCTGGATACCACCTTGGGCATAAATGTAGGATTAGTCCTCATGGACACTCTATCTTGGTGGAAGATTAGGAAGGGTTGCACTGCCATTAAGGCCTGTAGTTCTGAAACCCTCCTTGCTGAAGTAATTGCCAGTAGGAAAGCAGTTTTCCATGACAGGTGTTGTAGGTCTGCTGTTGCTGCTGGTTCAAAGGGTGATAGTGTCATCTTTTCTAGCACAAAGTTTAAATCCCAAGCTGGTAATGGTGGTTTCCTTGGAGGTTTTACATTCTTGATTCCTCTGAGGAACTGCCTGAGCAAAGGGTGCGAAAAACAGGTGGATCAAAGCTGTATTCTGCTGAAATAGCTGATGCATGTATCTTGATGGAGGAGTAGGACAGGCCTGAATGAAGAAGTTCGCCAGATACTCCAGAATGTTAGGCATATCTATGTTTGACACATCTTTTCCTCTTTCACTCCAAATGACAAACCTTTTCCATTTTCCAGCATAGTTCCTTCTTGTTGAAGGTCTGCGTGCTTCAAGAATAATGTCTTTAACTCTTTGGGAAAGTTCTGGATTAGCTGCTGCTATGTGATGTTCCATGCAGTCAGTTGCAGCGTTTTTAGGTTTGGATGTATGATGCTGTAGTTGTTCTGAGTTAACATCAAAGGCATCAGGGTATTGGCCACATATTGTTCCGAGACATGCTCTTCAGTAGTGGGTACCAGTGTTGTCTTGGCCAGTTTGGAGCTATCAGGATTATCCTTGGACGCTCTTCCTTGATTTTTAGTAGTACCTTGTGTATCAAAGGAAGAGGTGGGAATGCATATGCTGTTAGGCCTTTCCAGTTGAAGGAGAGTGAGTCCACTTTCCATGCTAGTGGGTGGAATGTCCTTGTGCAGAATTTTTGAGCTGGTGATTGAGAGGTGATGCGAATAGGTCTATCTGTGGCATTCCCCATTTCTTTGAGATGGTCTTGAAGATGTCCGGTGCAGCTTCCATTCGTGGGCATCCGGTGGTTCTGCTTAATATGTCTGCTAGAGTATTGTCTTTCCCGGTACAAATATTGCCTGTAACTGAATGTTGTAGCTGAGTGCCAGGGTCCACAGCTCCAAGGTCATTCTGCATAGGGGTATGAATGAGTGCCTCCCTGTTTGTTGATGTACCACATGACTGTGGTGTTGTCTGTCCTTATCATCAACTGGCCCTCTTTGAGGAATGGTTTGAACTTTTGGATTGCCAGTTTTACTGCCAGCATTTCTTTTAGATTGATGTGTAGGTGAAGTTGATCCTGTGTCCACAATCCTTGCACGCATTTGTCCAGCATGTGGGCCCCCATCCTAGGTCTGAAGCGCCTGTTGTGATGGTCTGGCTTGGTTGACATCTGCGAAAGGGTAGGCCTGGGTTTGACTAGCATGCCTGAGCCCACCATAGGAACTCCTGTTTTAAGCATGGAATTAGTGGGATTTCTGTTTCTAGACTGTGTCTGTGTTGGGACCATAAATTCTTTAGGTACCACTGTAGTTTCCTCATATGTAGTCTGGCAAATGGGACCAAGATTATGCATGATGCCATGAAGCCCATGGCCTGCAGAACTTTTCTTGCTGTTAACTTGTTCAGTTTTGTTAGTGCCAAGAAGTAAAGAGGAAGTTCTTTTGTTTTTCTGTAGTCAGGAATGCCATTTGTTGTACTGTGTCCAATTCCGCGACCAAGAATGTCCTTGTTTGGGATGGTATCAGCCTTGACTTTTGTAAATTGACTGTGTATCCCAGTCCTTGTAGCAAGTAAATGACCCTTTGTAAATCTGTTGTCAGCTTGCTTTTGTTGTCCCCTTGTAGTAGGCAGTCGTCCAGGTATGGGTAAATTTGAATTCCTGTAGTCTGCAATGGGCGATTACTGATGCCAGGCATTTTGTGAATACTCTAGTAGATAAGCCAAAGGGCAATGCTGAGAATTGATAGTGCTCTGATCCTGCAAGAAATCTGAGGTATCTTCTGCAGATTGGTCGAATGGGGCGTGCAGGTATGCCTCCTTGAGATCTAGAGTTACCAGCCAAGACTCCTTGCCCAGCATGGGAAGAAGTTGCTGTAGGGTCAGCATTTTGAATTTTGGGACAATGATGTATGTATTTAAGGTGGACAGGTCGAGAATTGGTCTCCAACTTTTTTCCTTTCTTGGAACTAGGAATAGTCTGGAATAGAACCCCTTTCCTTGTTCTGCTGTTGGCACTCTTTCCACAGCTCTCATGTTTGCTAACTCCATTATCTGGCGTAGAGCCGCTGTTTTTTGATTTGGAGGTAAATTTGGCATTCCTCTTTTGACTGGTAGAGTGTGGAAGTGAAACCGGTAACCTTGATCTATGGTTTGTAAAATCCACTTGTCTTTTGTTATGTAGTGCCAGTTCTTTGAAAATAAGGGTAACTTTCCGCCTAGAGGAGCTGCTATTTGTTCCCTGGTAGGCGGAGTTAGGATTAAGTCACTGTGGTTGTGCTGATGTAGTGGCAGTGGCTGTGTCTGTGCCTCTATTGTTACCTTGCCACTGTCGTCCTCTGTAGGCCCCTCCTCTGGATTGGTTTCTGCCTCTGGAACGTCTATTCCTGCCCCTTTGAAATTTTGTGGAGTCAGGAAAGGACCAATTTTGGCAGGCCAGTTCCTGCTAAACCTTGGGGGTTGAACCTGCAAGAAATCTTTGACAGTTTGAACAGATTTTGCCTTTTCTTCCATTTTCTTCATAACCTGCTGGGCAGGTGTACCAAACAAACTTGTCTTGTCCATAGGAGCATCTAGCAACTTAGCTTTAACATGATCCGTAAAGCTTGTTCCTTTAGCCATGCATGCCTTCTTATCACTGTGCCTGTCATGGCTGATCTAAATGAAGCCTCCAGTGCATCATAGCCACATTTTAAGGAATGGTTGCTAACTTGTTGTATGTTATTTACCATCTCTAATACATATTTCTTATCAAGAGATTCATCAGTGGTTAGTTTTTAGTTAACTGATCAAGCATAAACTCTTGGTATTGTATCATGTGAAACTGACAGTTTAAAGCTCTAGCTGAGAGAGTAGCTGAAGTGTAGACCTTTTACCCCATCTGTCTAATGACCTTGCTTCCCTTTCAGAAGGAATAGGGTTTTAGCTGTGGTCGCTACTGCCTTGGGACCCTGGGATATAGTTTCTGGGTCTGCAAGAGGGGCCTTGTAAAGGTGGTGATGAGTATCTGGCACCCTGTAAAATCTGTCTGGTTTGGCAGGGGCTGGGGTAAAGAGTCTGGAGCGGAGCAAACATCATTGAAAGCATCATCCACCACAGAGAGAACAGGAGGTATAGCCAAGGGCCTGTGCTGTGGGAGGTGCAGAAAGGTCCTAAGTCTTTTCTGGAGTCTGAAAATCCTGTTGCTGCCATTGGAACTGTTCTCGCATGGCATGCAAGGTTTCCCAAAGGAGAATTCTTCTGGTGGGGAAGCAGCTGGAATGGATTCTTCAGCATCAGAATCTTCAAAATTGGAGAAGGGAGCCTCTGGCTGGTCAGTTATGTCTGATTCATCAGCAGAATCATCAGAAGACACTGGCTCAGGGGGCTCTGCCCTAGGTCTCTTCTCTGGGGGCTGAGAGGCCCTGTCTGGGTGAGATTGAGATCCTCTAATTAAAGAAATTAAATCTTCTGCCAAAGAAAGCATTTGAGAACTAGAAGAGGGCCTGGATGTGGGGGGTTTAACAGGCACTGATTTAGTAGTCTTGGCTGCTTTAGCCCTGGCGAAGGCCTTAATGGACATGGCTGCTGGAGGCCTAGCAGCACCACGTGCTGGGGTAGAGACATCCAAGGGGATGGTAGTCAACCACCGTAGTGGGTACAATTTCTGAGGTCGATTCAAGAGTTGTAGCAGGGGCCTCAGTTGTAAGAATAGGTTCAGCTGTACTTTGATCAGTTTTCTCGGTTTTGCTTTACCGTGGTTTCGCCGAATTTTTGGTAGATTGGGTAGTCGGAGGATCCCATAATGTACGCAAAATCAGTACCGAAAAACTGTTCTGCAAACTCGACCCCCGCCTAAGCCGCTAGCCGGGTTGAAAGAGGCACAGGCAACAGGCTGCGGCTGGGCCTAAACAAGGCAGACAGTAAGAGTGGAAATCTTTATGAGGTATTTGTTTCCCACAGGTTAAACAATTGTTAACTTTTTCTGACATCGGCTGAGGCAAGAAAGAGTCCCCAACGGGTACTTAGCTTTAGAAGTCTTTAGAAGTAATCTCTGGATCAACAGCTTCTGCTTGGCGCTGCAAGAAAGACTGGGGAAAATGGCGCTGATGCTTTATACCAAGACCAACAGAGATGACGTCGGGTGGAGTGCGACATCAGCCGAAGCCGGACCCGGACTTTGGAATCCGGCCGACTGCAGGGCTGCCTGACGACAGGACAACCCACTTGTTATGACTGCAGATGCATGCATGAAGGACATCACTGGGAGCTGACCCTTGGACATGCCTGAATAAAAAGCTATTTTCCTCTAGATAAGTGAGGAAAGTGAGTACAAGAGCTGTTTTTCTCCAAGCAAGTGAGGAAAGTATGTACCAAAACTGTTTTCCTCTAGGTAATGAGGAAGGTTGAGTGCTGTAGTAATTAGTAGGTTATTTAGTGCTTACAAGTTCTGAACAAGTGCTGATCATGAATAAGCAAATTCAAGTGCTAAAACCAAGAATCTGTATCTGGACTAAACTAGTTACAGGAAAGGGGGGAAACAAGTGCAAATGCAGGCTTTTAAATCAGAAAGCCGAGAGAGATGGAAAAACTGCCCAAACGGCCAATAACTACAATTTCTGGGCCAGAACCACTCCTTATGTGGTAGATAGGTTACCTAGTGCTTACCACTCCCACTGATAAGCTAGAAAGCTTCCCTCCAACACAGAAAGCTTGGGGGGGGGTGGGCTCAGAAGCTTACATACAGTCCTGGATACAGCAAATCTGAATCTGGACTACACTAGTTACAGGAAAGGTATTTTATATATATATATATATATATATATATATATATATATATATATATATATATATATATATATATATATATATATATATATATATAAGTAGCTAAAACAGCAGTAAAAATTCAAATGCAGTGCAAGTTAGCACACTTGAGTATGTAGCAATGTTAGACCAAACAGTTTAAAAAATGCAATTAAATTAAAAATGACTAAAAACAAGCGCAGAAGGAGTCTATTAGGGAGAATGAGGTAAAGAGATGGGACTGGGGGGAGTGTCCCAGATCAAATCTGCAGTGGGGGCAGGCAACTGCAAAAGCCTCCAAATTTAAACAACAAGACAGGAATAGGGAGGGTGGGTATGGGAAAACCAACACCTTCAGCAGAGTTCTGAAAAACTATACAGTGAAGCAAAAATAACAGTGCACAACTCTGAAGTCAGCCAGCAATGATATAACATTAGTCAAACAACAATTACCAGTACACAACTCTGAAGTGCCTGATACTGCAAGCACATTTTTCTCATTCATGAGCATATTTGTGTGCTTTTCTGTAAGCTCATATACTTGACAAATCTCTATGGCTTTGCTCAACATTAAATCACTATCTTGATGCAAAATCTTTTTCACTGCATCATTATTAACACCACACACAAGTCTATCCTTTATTAACTCATCTCACAAATCTGCAGGTTTTGGCTTTATTTCTCAAGTCAGTAATATATGCTGCTATAGTTTCATCGGGCTTTTGAATTTTTCTGTAAAACACGTGTCTTTCCATTGTAATATTTGTTTGAGGATTACACATTTCTCTAAATTTACATATTAAGCACTCAGGGTCTTCCTGCGTTTTAGCGTGCATCACAAAATGGCAGTTTTCCACCTCCCCGGCATACACAGCAAATGCATACACAAATCAGCATTCCCTCTCAATGGCTTCCAAGCCTGCTAAATTAAGAAGTATGAAGACTTTTGTATGTGTGTCTTTATCAGAAAAAGCAGCCTATATGAAAATATCATATTCTTGTTCAAACACTCTCTCCAACTCTCAGCAATATTATCATCAAACACCAGTGGTTCAGGTCTGCGAAATCCCTCTACCATAACAACAAAATAAGTTTAAACATAAGACTAGACCAGGTACTTGTAATATGTTCGAATGCACAACAATCTCTTTGAAAAGGCTTCACTTTGACATTGGAAGCACTGAAAACATTAAAGAAACTTTGGACACTACATATAGCTTTAATTAATGCAAAAAAAATAGCACATTGTGAAAAAATGTGGTCATTTTATACTTTTCATACATTTTAAACATTTTGGACATTGTGTCGAACACTTTTGTATTTATTTTAAATACTTTTATCAGTATGTCGCAATTTTGGGCATTTTGTTTAGCTCCGTAATTATTTCAAAAGTTTTGAATGCTTCGCTACACATTCGGCAACCAAAAAATCATTTAAATGAATTTAAGCACCTATGAATAACCACTGATTTACTTGCGAGTTCACTCCGATATATTTCTCTACTTTTAACTACGTGCCTTGTAGCTTGTGTGTTGCTTCAACTTCGTGCACCATGTCGCTTATTTCATGCATACAAAAGAGATGATGAAGTGGTGTATGGGTTCTCAAGATATTTACTTGACATAAACATGTCAGGAACTGTAATTAGAACAAGTATTTAAGCTAACTGATTCACACATTACTTCAAACACACTCACATGTGCATCTCTATTTATGACTGCATTCACTCTTGCTGACTGTACAAAATGGCACCATTCTTGCACATGCTATCTAGCGACAGTGGCTGAATAAGAACAATACACTCAATGATCTACAGCCACCAAAAACGTCTTCCAGGAAAGAAATTTCAAATCGACTGTAGCTGCTGGTTTGAAAGGGCAGTGGACTAGAGCTTCTAAAATTATAGTCAATTCCCAAGTAGGGGTAGGGGGACTAAGCAGAAAGGTGCTCCTAAGCAAGGCTTTACAAAATGGAAATGGGAAAGACCAAAGAATCTAAAACTACAGAGACAGGGGCTGTGAAAGGGTCTATTTATTTCTGTTGTTCCTATATGGAGAATCTTTTCCATTTGCTCTAATACATTTTCTTGGTTGAGGAAAAAATTGGGCAGAGATCAATATATTCTTAACAAGAGAATAGAGTCTGGGGTATGTCTAGCCATCAATGGAATTGGAGAAACCATGCAGGTAGTTTCAGTCCATAAATGTTCAGGTGAGGATGCTCAGATGGGTAAGAAAGTTGATCTGGGGTTGGTTCCAGCAGCACCGGTGGGCAAATTAAATGAGGCCAAAGAAAGGGGAAAGTACAGTTATGTACACTTACCATAAATGTAGATGTTCGAGTGTATTCAATGTTGCAGTCATCACATTTGGGTGATGCCTTACTTTATACTACTGACGACCTGACGTCAGTCCTGAAGCGACAGCAACAGACGCAGAAATACTAAGCCTCTGGTATTCGGGCCGACTGAGGGATACCCTGGCAGGGATAACCCAAATGTGATGACTGCAACATTGAAACATGAACATCCATGTTTGTCAAGGCCAGAAGGAAGCAATGAGGATTACCTTTCTCTTCAACCTGAGGACCTTCTGTAAACATTTTAGGAAAAGGGCAGTGAGGGAAAGGCATACAGCAGACTGGCATGCCAAGAATGGACTAGAGCAAATCTAGGTGACTGTCCTGAGGATGAGATCAAGGCAAGGTATCTGCTGCATTTGTTGTTGAGAGGTGAAACAAAAAGATCGCAGCAAGGTTGACCCCATTCCTGAAAGAGTCTGTTTGCCGTGGACTGATTCAGGGACCACTTGTGAGGCATCACTAAAATTCAGCTGAGCCTGTCTGCCAAGATGTTGGATTCTCCCAGAATGTGCTTTCCCACGAGAATATGGTTGGTAGAGACTGCCCACTGCCACACACTCACAGCTTCTTCACATAGAGGGTAAGATCTGGTCCCACCCTGTTATTTGATGTACCAGACCACTGACATATTGTCCGTCTGAATAGCAACATTTCCTAGAGGAAGAAAACTGTGTAGTTTTTGCAAGGCTAGAACCACCATTCTTATCTCTATACATTGATATGCAATTTAGACTCCTGGGGAGTCCATATGCCTTGGACTGTTTGACCCAGATAATGCCTCCCCCCATCTGGGAGGAATATGTGGTCAACGTGGCATTTGGGGGAAAAGAGAACGACAGGATGACCGCTAGTAACATCTGTAGAATGAAGCCACCAAAGAAGAGATTCTTTGCAAATCTGGGAAAGTTTGACAGGAAAGCTTACAGGATTCTTTTGTAGTGACCATTAGACAGCTAAGGTCCACTGTAGGATTCTCATATGAAAGCGCACTGTGAGCAATAGAGTTATCGCGGCCGCCATGGAGCCCAGTGCTCTGAGAACTAAACTAGCTGGAGGTTTCGGAATGGCCATGACTTGTTTGATGTGAAATCTTAAGTTTGATACTCTGTCTGCTGTCAGACAGGCATGAGAAATTCTTGTTACCAGCAGTGCTCCTATGAAATCTATCATTTGAACCAGTTCCAACTGGGGTTTGTGCAAGATGATCATTATTCCAAGGGCTGGAACCACATGGAGGAAATAATCCTTGGCCTGTAACAATAGATGCCTGGTTGGAGCAGTTAGGAGCCAGTCATTCAGACAGGGGAAGATCTGGTACCCTTTCAGCCTGAGATCACCTGTCACCACTGCCAGACATTTGATGAACAACCTGAGGGCTGTGGTAAGACCAAATGAGAGTGATCTTAACTGGTAATGACTGGCTCCCAGCCTGAAATGAAGCTACCGTCTGGAGTGCCTTTCTATTTTCATGTAATAGTTAGCATCCTTCAGGTCTACAGAGCTCATCCAATCGTTCATCCTCAGCAGGGGTAGGATGGATTGAACTACGACCATCCTGAATTTTCTGGTCTTTACATATCTGTTCAGAGAAGTCAGGTCCAGAAATGATCTCAGGCCTCCCGTCTTTTTGGTACCAAAAAGAACCTGGAATAGACACACAATCTGGCTTGATTGGGAGTGACCTCCTGGATGACTTTTTTGCAGCAATTTAGCTATTTCTCTGGCTGCATCCTCCCTCTGATTAGGTGGAACATCAGGGAGGTAATTTTTTGGATTCTGTTTCTCTGAAAAAGGGAATGTGGTATCTCTACTTGGATACGATCCTTAGCACCCATCAGTCATTTGTGTTGGCTTCCCAGGCTGCAGGGTGCAAAGAAAAGTGCCCCCTGACTGCCTCCAGAAGGAGTGCTGGAAGGATCTGTCTGAGAAGGGATCCCAAGACCCTTGGTTTTGCTGGTCCCCTCTACCACGTGGGTGGCATCTACCTTTCTGGTTATTTCCCCCTCTGCCTCTGGTGGAAAAATCTCCCAGAGAATCCTGATGGGAAGCTTGAGATTTCTTGAACCACATCTTTTTGCTGTCAAGCTGGTTCCTGGAGAAGGACCTTTCTGAAGTAGAAAAGCGGATTCCAATGGCAGACAGGGTCTTCCCATCTTTCTTGCTGCAGGAGAGTGTACCTTGAACCATGGTTCCAAACAAGGTCAATCCATCAAAGAGTGCATTGACGAAGGATGCCTTAAAGGATTCAACAAAGTGACACAGTCTCATAAGGTATGACATCTTAAGGCAATGCTAGAATCGGCCGCCCTTGAAATACCCACAGCTGCATGGGATATGAGCCTCATGGATGTGTTGGACAGTGATTGAAGGGTGGCCAATCTGGAGGAAAAGGTTTTCTGTTCTTCAGCAGACATGGACCCCTGGGCTGAGCTAGGACCAGGTACCAGTGTAATCTTGTAAAATGGGATAAACAGTTTAACACCCTCAAAGTAAATGTGTAAAAGGAATAAACTCTCTTGACAAATATGTCCAAACCCCAAGATTCTCTACTGAGGGGATGGACAGAGGAGCTTTCCTGGGCTAGCTCCTTTTTGGTTGCTGCCACAACAACCATGGTATCTACAGGGATAGCCTTGGTCCAGAAGGTCTTGTCCAAGGGGACTTGACATTTTTATCTGCACATTTTGGTATGAGCTTTAGTTTCCAGTTACTTCTATGCCCTAGAAGACACCAACTCAATGAGTGGGTCAGCAAGGGGGGATACCCAGGATGTAGATGGGGGTGGATCTGAAAGCCTCCAACAGCATCGATTCCTCCGAAGTATTTTGGGCAGACCAACCACCTCTTTGACAGAGAATTTCTAAAATTCTAGGGGATCCTTCGTCTTCCTCAAAGTCGGTGTCAGTGATAATGGATTCCTCAGGGGAAACAATGTGCCTTCTCTTGCACAGTCTCTTCCAAGGAACCCCTTAAGTGGGATGTTCCAGGGAGATGTCAGAAGAGCTTTGGGGTTCCACAGATGGAAGTGCTTGGAGACTTTTGGGGGTTGGCTGTCCATGTGGTAGACCAAAGGCCTCAGGCACCGTTCCAGAAATGGTAGGGATAGGTACTGAAGACATGAGAGCAAAATGTCTCCTGGAACAGGAGAGGGCCCTCTCCATCACTATAAAAGCCAAAGTGCTCCAAGCTCCAGGAAGCATCCCCTCTGGAGATGAAACTACCAGAGTGGACACTTTCCAAAGCTTCACACTCCGAAGGGGGAGTCAGAGCAGAGCTATCAAATGCCGAAGATCTGAGGGGAAGAGACTGCTCTGAAAAATTCAGAGTGGAAGTGATAACACTGGAATTGACATCGAGGCTACAGCTCTGAGACACAATCGGCCCTGAAACAGTCAGAGCCGAGAGTCATTCATGGTTGGGGGTGAAGAGATCATCACTATCGGCCCTGACATATTGGCATCTGGGAGTAACTGAACTAAAGACTCCAAAACCGAATCCTAGATTAGAGAAGGAGCCACGGGACAAAAAGGGGAGAGCCTCATGGATCCAGAAGCGGACAAAACACCCATCTGGAGCTGAGCCTCGAGAAATTGCCTCATTAGTCTACCCACATTTTTCTCACAAAGATTTCAAAAAGATCTGGAAGATTTCCTCTAAGAAGGGGATTTCCAAATGGGGGTAGTCAGCCCCGTGCCAGAATTGAGGAACAATGGGAGACCTCTGATCCAAACTACTCGGCCCAGAAGAACTAGACGAGGCACAGAGCGGTAGGGCAAAAGACGAAGCTGAGGAAACCAGCACTGACGGGGTCGGCTCCGAGGACCTTGGTGCCTTTTTAGGTAGCACAGAAGAGGACCTTGTGTGGGAGCGTTTCCTGCTCTCCCAGGCCTCTTTAGAAGATTTACTGGGGGTTTAGCCCCTGACGCTGAAGGAACAGTGGAGGAAGAAAGAGGGAGCAAACCTTTTAAAATAAGCTTGCTCTTCCTATCTGCCAGGGAATTTGGGAGAAAATATTTACAAATGTTGCAGTCGTTGTCCAAATGAGAAGGCCCCAGGCAGTAAACGCACTCCCTGTGGGCATCAGACAATGGGATCTTGTGGCCACAGGAACAGCATTTCTTGAAACTTAACAGTGTCTCCTTGTGATCAGCCATGGAAAAGGAGAAAAAGAAAAGAAAAGAAAGGGAAAGGCTAGGGCGGAGAGAAACCAGAGCAAGGGAAAAAATTATTTTGAATTTTTTTTTTCCCTAATCTATAAGGAGGGACTAAGAAGACGGAGGCAAAAAGTGAAAAAGAAATTAACTTATGCAACAAAACACCACTAAACCCATGGAGGAACTCAGGAACACTAGAACCTTGCTGTTATTCCAATGAGCAGCAAACCAGATCTGAGGTAGTCTGGAGGAGTGGGGAATTATGGATAGGAGGGAGGAGCTTGATTTTGGAATCTTTAGCTAGTAAAGCGTCCAGTCAGTTCCAAGGGTTAGAACTGAAACCCACAGGTTAATGAATGAATGAAGATGACATCATCAGATTTAACATTTTACAAAGTATAAACAGGCTTCTGGTACCTACACAATACTGGAACCATACTGTAGGGAGAAATGCAACCTAACGGTCGAGTTGAACTATAGATGAAGGTGGTGTTTTCCTTTAAAGTCCAGACAAGCAGTTACACATTCTCTCAGGCACTAGCCAAAACACTTTTCAAAGAAAAATGGGAGGAAAGTTCCCTAACAGACATTACTCGTCTGCCCAATTTCTCAAAACTAGACGACTGCTAAACCACTGAAGACACAACGAACAGAAAGTCTTACTGCTGGCTTCAACAGTAAGAAAGTTCTGAGTTTTGGCATCTGTTCATTCACTTTTATACTGGTATGCATTCATGCCTCTTCACACATACAAGCTATAAAGTGCCTCAAGAGCATTGGATGCTGGCAGTGCGTCTGATCCTTGGCAGGATACGGCCCATATAGCTTAGGCTTCTATGATGGACATATAAATCTAACTGAGGTTTTTTTTTTTTTGTACAGGCTCCCAGAGAACCACCAACAAATCTCACAGAGTTCCAAACTACACTAAACAGGACCAACTATCACTTTAATGCTTGCTACAGACCCCCTTTATGTCCCCTGACAATCATGTAAAGTTCCTAAACGCACTTAATGAGCTCCTTATAAGAAAGAACTTTGGGACGCAATTATGCATCAATAAAGTGTAGAGCCTATACATCAACTGTCAGAAATAGCCAAAAGTTCTTAATTTAATAAACAAAAACTTCCTGGACCAGCCCGACGATAAACCCAGCAGATGCCACAATATTCTGGACCTGATCCTTACGAATATAGTTTATTTATAATACTATTTTCCTGACATCTGCCTCCCTGGTTAAGCTACATAATAAAATAATGACCTCCATTTTCATTATCTCTAAACCTGCTGATACCAATACAAGGAATTCAAATGTACTAATCTCATCAAATTCTACAAATAAGTTTCAACAGTAGGCACTTCACAAAGGAGATTTATGCCCTCTTAGACAAATGTACAGCACTGGAAGTCTCAACCAGATCTAAATAGAATGAGAGATTTAAAAACAGACAACTCTGGTGGTCCACCAAAAAACTGTGGAATAAAAAGAAAACTCCTTAAAGTATACAGCAGATTAAGAGACTTTCAAATCAAGGCTATCAAGAAATCGACAAAAAACTTGAAAAATATTAAGAGTGCTAAGACAGCCCATTAACACAGAATAGCATCTGAAGCTAAGGACAATTACAAATCCTTCTTCATCTAAATTAGGAAACTAAGAAATAGCTACCAACATTGCACTGAACTTATTCAAAATGGTACCACCTGATCTTACCCAGTGCAGACTACCAACAAATTCAGTGTGAATTTTATCCCAGAAATTACTACCTGAAGCACATTTATCCCTGAAGATCTCAGACCTCCCATCATCACTAAAGAACATGTACTGACGATGCTCTCCAAGACTAATACTACTTTCTCCAACTGTTTAATAAACAGTACTAACAAGACTTGGCAGAACAGCTCCTTAGATATTTACAACAAATTTAGCTAATGGCTTCATCCCTGAGGTTTGGTACATAGCGGCAGTGATGCCATTCTACAAGGGTGGCCTCACCACTGACTCCAGGAACTATAGGCCTATAAACTTGATAAGTGTTACTTCCAAAGCCATGGAACATATTACAACAGACCTGATAAACTATGATATTAAAAATCTCATCAGGTTAGATGTGCAGCAGTTTCTCTCTCTCAAGGGCAGATCCTGTCTAATGAATGTGATCAACTTCTTTGAAAAGAGTAATGCAAGTGGTGGGCATTGTAGCTTCACCTGGTTAAAGTGTCTGAGACTATTTTAGGAAGCTTAAAGCACTAGAAATAGTTCTTCTGTGTTAAGATGAATATCAAATTAGCTAAATTACAGAACCCACATTGTGGGACTAGCAGGTCCCTCGTCAGAGTATGAAGGTGACCAGTAATGTTCTGCAGGGCTCAGTGCTGGGATTTATTTTGTTTGGTATTCACTTTTCTGATCTCCAGACCATGAACCAAGACCTCTGGCTAACCAGGTTTGCACATGACTGTAAATGGAGAATCACTGTTAAATACCCTCTAATTCCCAATCATTTTACCAAGAACGTACACATGTAAATACCTGGGGTGCAAAAATGAGGTTATATTAAATGTCAAAAAGTGCAACACTGTCACATTGGTAGACTACCCCTACTCCAGCATTCAACATAGACAATACCCCACTACAAAATGAAACTATTGTTGGTCACCTTGGAACCTGGGTTGATAATTCCCTCCCTCTGACAATAGTAGTCAAAAAGCCCTTCTAAGTACCAGATTTGAATGCCAAGGGAACATCATTCAGATCTAAAGTGGCCATTGTCCCCTTATATTCAGCACTGGCTAGGGCTATTATTGAATATAATACCCCTGTGGGATGTACCTCACTAGGCATATCAAACAACCAGAAAGGTCCTAGAGTTTACCAATTAAGATCACTGGCTTAAAAACATTAAGCTACCTGAAAACACTGGAGGCACAGTTCCTTTATTCAGTACCTTATAGACTCCTATGGGTGATCTAGGCCTTGCATTCTGAGCCATTATGGATCCACTGGTCCTAGATCATTTGTATTTCCACAAACTAAACATGCTCACAAATACTAGAACCAGGGATGAAAATCTTCACCAGTAGGTAAATAAAAGGCTGAGGAGAGGGGGAGAAGTTCATTACATAGCACCTTGCCTACACCTCTGGGATAGCCTCCACTACAAATTAATCAGTACGATACATGATCTTCCTTCAAATAGGAACTGGATGATTGAATTCACAATCTGACTCAAATGGCCTGGTCCATCTTAAAAAAGGAGGAATGGATTAAGGGTAGAAGCTTGCATGGCAAAATGGTCATAAGACTCAGACAACTGGTATTTCCTATGATCCTCTAAAATTCCAAAAAGCTGCCAAACTCATCGTAAGGTTAATATTCTTATATGTGGGGTAAATAACAGGAGACCCTGTAGAATAGCTGATGTGAAGCCTGGCTAGCCCTAGATAGACTATCCAGCATATAATGTTAAGGCGAAGTGAGGAAAGAAGGCGAGATGCTTGCCTCCAGGATGTGTCTCTGTACATCACTAATAAAGGCTGTGACAGCAGCTGTTTGGCCATGTAGAGTGGGGCCTGACCTATACATGTAAGGTCTTCTAATGAGCACAACAGAAGAAGGTAATGTAGTAAGTCGGCCATTTAGATATGGTCTGTGCAGTGTCTGTTACCCTGTTTTAATTAGCAGCAAATGAAGCATGATGTTATTCTATTTTTATCAAGTTATTGGTACTATGCAGGTAGCATCTCAGCTGCCTGTGAACATCCAAGGATTGAATCCCCCTCCCTCTTACTGCAAGGATTAAAGAAAAATACAGGCAAATGAATTTTCTGGTCTATAGCCACTTTTATAATGACTTTAGGCATGCAAAAAGTACAGTTTTGTACCTACCATAAATGTAGATGTCCGATAGGTATGCATCTGCAGTCATCACATATGGGTTGTCCTGCCTCAGGCAGCCCTTCGGTCGGCCGGATTCCAAAGTCTGGGTCCGGCGTCGGCTGATGTCGCCCTTTCCCCGACGTCAGAGCACCTGGGGTATAAAAGCGTCAGCCGACGCCATCTTCCTCAGTGTTTCTTGCCCCAGATGCCAGGTGCCCTCAAAGGAAGGCTAAATTTGGAGAAATGCAATAAATTCCAAACATGCACAGAAATATATATATATATATATATATATATATATATATATATATATATATATATATATATAAAACAAATACACCATAATAGATAACCCCAGCTAGCTATGAGAGGGAAAAGTACCCAATAAATACCAAAGAGGGGAAGGAGGGAGGGTAAACCTGACTGTAGATGCATACCTATCGGACATCTACATTTATGGTAGGTACAAAACTGTACTATGTCCTTCAAGGATGCATCTGCAGTCATCACATATGGGTAGAATACCATAGCCAATCCGGGGGTGGAGGATCTATGTAAAGGATGGTGTATCTAAAATGCCCTGCAGGACTGCCGTAGCAAAGCCTGCTCTGGATCTGGAATATAAAGGTAAATTGTAATGCTTGTTAAATGTATGCACGGAGCTCCATGTAGCAGCTTCTAAAATGTCCTTGGTAGCCACCCCTCTTAAGAACGCTGTGGAGGTGGCTGTGGCTCTGGTGGAATGAGGTCTAATGTTAGCTGGCACAGTTTTTCCATGAAAGGAACAACAAAAACGAATGCAATTCCCTATCCATTTTGAAATTGTCTGTTTGGAAATTGCTTTTCCTTGTGCACCAGCAGCATATGCTACCAACAGCTGGTCAGTTTTTCTGTAGCTTTTAGTTCTGTCCAAGTAGTAGCGCAACTGTCTGTGTATGTCCAGGGTGTGCAGAAGTTTCTCCCCTTTGTTTTGTGGATTTGGAAAGAAGGTAGGCAGGTGAACAGCTTGGTTTAATGAGACCCTGGATACCACCTTTGGCATAAATGAAGGATTGGTTCTCAATGAGACTCTGTCCTGATGAAAAATAAGAAATGGCTGTACTGCCATGAGGGCCTGTAACTCAGATACTCTTCTTGCTGAGGTTATGGCCAGAAGGAAGGCGGTCTTCCAAGACAGGAACTGTAGTTCTGCAGATACTGCTGGTTCAAAGGGAGGCAGAGTTAGTTTTTCCAACGCGAAGTTAAGGTCCCAAGTAGGCACTGGAGGTTTCCTTGGAGGATTGATGTTTTTAATTCCTCTTAGAAACTGTCTTAGGAGAGGATGAGAAAAGACAGGTGGATCAGTATTGTACTCTGCTAAAATTGCTGAAGCAAGAATTTTAATGGAAGAGTAAGACAGGCCATTGTGGAGCATTTCTGCTAAGTATTCCAGGATATGTGCCATGTTCATCACTGTCGCATCTAGGCCCTTTGTGGTGCTCCAAGTGTGAAATATTTTCCATTTTACTGAATATGCCTTTCTTGTGGAAGGCCGGCGAGCTTCCATGATGATATCCTTCACTCTCTTGGATAGCTTATCCTGAGGAGGAGTCAAGGTATTTTCCAGGCTGTTAGTTGCAAGGTTTTCAAGTTGGAATGCAGAGTTTTGTAATTGTGCTGTGTCAGGAGAAGTGGCCATTGAGGAAGAGGCCATGGTTTCGTGCGTGACATGCTCTTTAACAGTGGGTACCAGTGCTGTCTTGGCCAGTACGGAGCTATCAGAATCACTTTTGGCTGCTCTGTCCTGATCTTCAGTAAGACCTTGGTCATTAATAGAAGAGGTGGGAATGCATACACTGTTAAGAGTTCTCCAGCTGAAAGATAGGGCGTCCACTTTCCATGCTTGTGGGTGGTATGTCCTTGAGCAGAATTTCTTCAGCTGATGATTGTGGGGGGAGGCAAAAATATCTATGTCTGGCCTTCCTCATGATTGTGTTATCTGTAGGAAGATGTCTGGGTGCAGCATCCATTCGTGTGCATCCGTGATATTTCTGTTTAAGCTGTCCGCCAGTATATTGTCTTTTCCTGGCACAAACTGGGATTGCAGCTCTATATTGAGTTTCAAGGAAAGTTCCCATAGATTCATTGCCAGTCTGCAAAGAGGGTAGGAATGGGTGCCTCCTTGCTTGTTTATGTACCACATAACTGTGGTGTTGTCTGTCCTTATTAGCAGGTGGCCTTGATGCAGAAAGAGTTTGAAGGCCTCGATTGCATGTATCACTGCCAGCATTTCCTTTTGGTTTATGTGCATGCGTAGCTTCTTTTGTGACCATAGTCCTTGAATACATTTGTCCTCCATGTGTGCTCCCCAACCGTGGTCTGAAGCGTCCGTTGTAATGGTTTGGCTGGCTACTGGCTTGCTGAAGGGCAGACCCCTGTTTGACTGGCTTGCTTGAGCCCACCACAGAAATTCCTTTTGGAGGCATGAAATGAGTGGGATCAAAGTTTCTAAGCTGCGACTGTGCTGAGTCCATAAACTCCTTAGGTACCATTGTAGTTTCCTCATATGCAGCCTTGCTTGTGGAATCAGAAGAATGCAAGATGCCATGTAACCCAGGGCCTGCAGGATTTTCCTTGCAGTCAGCTGAGTTTGTCTTGTCAGATTCTTGAAGTAATCCGGTAGTTGTCTTTGTTTTTCTTCTGTGAGAAAAGCCATTTGGGTGGTTGTGTCTAGATCCGCACCCAGAAAAGTTATTCTTTGGGATGGAACAAGTCTTGATTTGTGAATGTTGACTGTATATCCCAAGGTCTGTAGTAGGTGGATGGCATAATTCAAGTCCTTTACCAAAGTTTGTTGGCTGTCCGCTTGTATAAGGCAGTCGTCCAGATATGGGTATATTTGAATCCCCTGAAGTCTGCAGTGTGCAATTACTGACGCCAGGCATTTCGTGAATACTCTGGGCGCAGTAGATAAGCCAAAGGGCAATGCTGAGAATTGATAATGCTCTGAACCTGCAAGAAATCTGAGGTGTCTTCTGCAGCTTTGTCTGATAGGGACATGCAGGTATGCCTCCTTGAGGTCTAGAGGCACCAGCCAAGACCCCTTGCCCAGCATGGGAAGGAGTTGCTGTAGAGTCAGCATTTTGAATTTTGGCACAATGAGATAAGTATTCAGTGCGGACAAGTCGAGAATAGGCCTCCATTGATTTTCTTTTCATGGAACAAAGAATAGTCTGGAATAAAATCCTTGGCCTTGTTCTGAAAGAGGAACCTTTTCTATAGCTTTCATTTGCATTAAGTTTGAGATTTGTTTCAAAGCCTCTGCCCTTTGATTTGGTGGCAGGTCTGGCATGCCTTTTCTTTTTGGCAATGTGTGAAAATTGAACCTGTATCCTCTGTCTATTATTTGCAGTGTCCATTTGTCTCTTGTAATACTGTGCCAATTTTCTGAGAATAAAGAAAGCTTTCCGCCCAAAGGTGCTTCTAATTGAGCCCTGGTTGGCGGAGTCAAAGCAAAGTCATTGAGTCTGTCCTTGTGCAGCAGTTGTAGGTCCTGCACTACCTCTCTGGTTGGGAGGTTGCCGTTGACGTCCTCTGTAGGAGCCTCTAGCTTGCCCTCTACCTCTGGCACGCCTGTTCTTGCCTCTCTGAAATCTTTCTGTGTCCGGAAAGGACCAATTCTTGGTAGGCCAATTTCTGCTGAATCTTGGTGGTTGGACTTGTAGAAAATCTTCTGTTTGTACAGATTTTGCCTTTTCCTCAAATTTCTTTAAGACCTCCTGAGCAGTGGAGCCAAATAACTTTTGCTTTTCCAGCGGAGCATCTAGAAGCTTAGCTTTAACATGGTCTGGCAGAGATTGTTCCTTCAGCCAAGCATGCCTACGTATGACTGCACCTGTCATAGCTGACCTACATGAAGCTTCCAATGCATCATAACCACACTGTAAGAAATGGTTGCTAACCTGCTGGGAGTTATGTACCAGATCCTCAAGTGATTTGCGATCTAGGGGTTCAGGTGAAGACAGTTTCTTATGCAATTCATCTAACAAATACTCTTAGTACTGTATCATATGAAATTGACAATTTAATGCCCTCATAGAAAGAGTAGCAGAAGTATGCACTTTTTTACCCCATCTCTCTAAAGCCCTGGACTCCCTTTCAGAGGGGAGTGGATTTTTAGTAGTGGCAGCTGAAACCCCTTTAGGGCCCTGGGAAATAGTTTCTGGATCAGCAGAGTGGGCCTTGTAAAGAAAAAGATGCGAGTCCGGGACCCTGTAGTACCTATCGGGTTTGACAGGGACCGGAGGAAGAGTGTCAGGGGTTATGCTAGACTCAGAGTACACATCATCAATGACATTCAAAACAGGAGGAATAGCCAAAGGTCTATGCTGAGGTAAATGCAGAAAAGTTCTTAATCTTTTCCTGGAATCAGAGAATTCCTGGCCCTGCCATTTGAAATGCTCTCTCATAGTGTGAGGGGTCTCCCCGAAGGATAGTTCTTCAGGAGGGGAGGCCGAGGGGATTGATTCCTCTGCATCACAATCCTCGTAGGCCGAAAAAGCCTCCTCCTGGTAGTCCGAGAGAGCAGAGCCATCAGAGGCCTCCTCTGAGGAGTGGGGATCAGAGGGCTCAACCCTGGGCCTTTTGTCTAGAGGAGGTTGAGAGCCCCTGTCCGGGTGGGGTTGAGAGCCCCTAATTAAGGAAATAAGGTCCTCTGCTTAAGTTAGAATCTGTGAACTTGTAGAGGGTCCCTGAGGAATAACCCTGGGGGGCATAGCTTTTGTATGTTTAGCAGCTTTAGCCCTGGTGAAAGCCTTTATGGACATGGATGCAGGAGGCCTAGCTGCACCACGTGCTGGTGTAGTTTTGTCTAGAGGAATGGTGTCGGAAGTTTCCAAGACACCAGTTTCTGAAGGAAATTCAATAACCGACTCAGCAGGGGCCTCCGGGGCCGAGGTTGTCAGTTGAGAGGTTTCGGGGGTCGGAAGTACCAAGGACTCTGTTTCAGCCGAGACTCGCGGTAGGCCTGGCCGTGGTTTCAGCCGAAACTGCGGCCTGCGTGTGTCGGTCCTTGTCCTTCCGTTTCTTTGTTAAATGTGAAGTCGGAGTCTCCTACGGCATATTGTATGAAAAACTAGCCCCAAAAAATTCCTCTGCAAACTCCGCCCGACATCTAAGAGTGCGTTGGTCGAAGGAAGCACAGGCTGAACAGGCTGAGACGTCGTGGTCTGGGCCTAGGCAGGGGAGGCAGTAAGAGTGGAAATCCTTATGAGGTATTTGTTTCCCACAAGTTAAGCAATTATTAACTTTATCTGACATCGGCTGAGGCAAGAAAGAGTCCCCAACAGGGTACTTAGCTTTTGAAGTCTTCGGTAGCTGAATTACAGGAGCTGGCCGACCGGCACTTGCGAACTGCTTCTGCTTCGGGCACCACGCGGCAAGAAAGACTGAGGAAGATGGCGTCGGCTGACGCTTTTATACCCCAGGCGCTCTGACGTCGGGGAAAGGGCGACATCAGCCGACACCGGACCCAGACTTTGGAATCCGGCCGACCGAAGGGCTGCCTGAGGCAGGACAACCCATATGTGATGACTGCAGATGCATCCTTGAAGGACGTCAGGTTTATACTCAAATGGCCTCTGATTCCACTGAAAGTCAAAAACGGACTCTCTACACATAAGAGCTCAGATTGCAGAAATCCTCCTAAGCTGACATAGTGGCCACAAGTGCAGTTTTCCATGTCAGGTATTTCAAAAAGTTAGTGACAGCCAAAAAAGCAAGTCTTGAGGTGGAGTCAATGCTCTTCAAGGAGGACCCCTTTGAGAAATTGTTTTATTGATAACAATAAGGCTAATGGAAAGCTCATTGTCACACAGTCTGAGAAGGCAGACAAATTCATCTTTACTGAGAAGGCTAACCCTGCTGCAGATTCTTCCACTGCCATTACTTCAGAAGGGACTACAAATGCTGCCTCAGGTAAAAAAAAAAAAAAAAAAAGGGGCTATCACTAGCATTTCTGGCTTTTTTCCAATGCTTTTGAATCACCTGGGGATAATAGGGATTGGAGGAATAAACACACAGAAGCAGACATGAAGGATAAGGATCCACTGCCCAAGCTTCCATGCAAGAAACTCTGAATCACAACTTCCTTGGCAACGTGTTGCCTTAGAGAAGCAAACATTTATTTCTGGTATACAACACTTTTAATAAAATATATAGAAATGTCCCTGTATAACATCCATCTATGTGGGTCTGAAGCTGTCCTGTTTAAATGACTTGCCAAGGCATTCTGTTGATATGGGATACTGGACTCCAAAGCTACCGCCCATGCAAACATAGATAGGCTGCAAAATGGTTTGAATGAATCCTTCTTGTCTGTTGATAATCCACATCACATTCACTCTTGTCTGTTATAAGGCATAAGGCTCCCACTCTCAAGACTAGCTTGCAAGCTCTAAGACTCAGGATCACTGGCATTATCTCTCGGATGTTGATGCATCTGCTGGTTTAACTTTTGTTGCAACCACAATGGAAATTCAGAAGGGGTTACTAAGCATCTTGACGGCACCTCTGAAAATGGTGGAACATACACATGGTTCAACAAATGTTGGTTTCACCATAATCCCTTTCTGCACAAAAGTGAAAAAAGGGGATAGTATCCTGTAGCAGCTGAGTGTGTTGCTGGGCAAATATGCCAGAGGTTGCACTATAACTTCCTCCTGCAATCTTACTGATGGGACAATCATGACAATGTATGTCAAGTATCCTAAGATTCTCAAGTAGTCTTTTGTTGACATACAATTCCTCCTGGCCAACACAAAGAAGAACTGGCTGAGGAAAGCTGCTCTGTTTTTGGAACAAAATATTCTGCTGGTGTGAATCCACTATAACCCCAACCCCTCCAGGAAAACTATTGGCCTTGATGGGTTCAAACTACACTCGCGGACAGATTCAAAGAGAGCCCCAGTTCAGTGTGCAGGTTAATGTCTTCTACTTCTTGCATTTGAGTGTGAATTAGGCAGCTATCCCAGTAAGGATATACATAGAAGCTCTTGGTTCTGCAACAGGCTATATTTTGGTCAGGCATTTTGCAAAGATGATGGGTACAGCAGCTAACCTACTATCCAAAGTAGTAAACTGGTAGTGGGATTCCCCATCTCAAATCTGAGATACCATCTGTGATCCCTGTGTACAAGTACCTACACACAAGTATATTTCAGATCAAGGGTCACCATCAGAGTCTGAGGACAAAGGGGAGGCATAAGGGCATGTACGCAAGTACTCTGATCTTTGGACCCTTTAGAATTTGTTTAGAATTGACAGATGGAGAGAACAGATCTTTGAAGCTCCTTTTTCTGGGCACCAGAAAAACACCCTGACCAAAAACTGGTACTCTGTTCTCCACACGGGATCTTCTTCATCGCTGCCTGTCAAAGCAGTTCCTGTAGTAGAGGGAAATAAAGGGAAACAGTCCTTAACAAAAATGGTATTCTTTGGAACTGTGAAACAGAGAGAAAGCAAAAGTTATGTACTTACCATAACAATAAATTCAGATGATCCTCTGTCCACATATTGTAATATGTAGGACAAGTCTACACAGGTCATCTCTCTTTGGCAACATTTCACTCTCCTAAAAGCTTGAGCTTCTCCCCATTTTCTGTGATAATCTGCTTCCTTCTCCAGACCAAGTGTGGCCAATGGAAATTATGTGACATTGTAAAGAAAAATCAAGAGTAGCAACATGACCTGAAGAGTCTATGGTTCTACCTCCAGATCGGCGCATGGGTGACAATGTGGATGGAAATAGGTGCAAGAGTATATTACAGTATGCTGACAGAGGTTCAACTGGATCTGTTGTTATGTTAAGTATATAATTTCTCTATCCAAGCTGATCCAGTAAATATACTATCATGTAATGGAGAGAGTCCCTAGCATAACAGGAAAGGGTGTCCCACTCGTCCCTTCAAGGTGGCAGCACCAAAATTTGTTCCTGATGTTGATATGGTATCCAGCTTACAGTGTTAAGCAAAAGGTATTCAAGGAATAACATGATGCTGCAGTACATATATTATCCACATTCAAGTTTTTGCAAAAAAAAAAAAAAAAAAAAAAAGGCTATACAGATTGTTATAGACTTTGTGAAGTACTCTTTCGGCTTAAATGATAACATTTTACAACTAGAAGAATAACAAAAGGTAATACAGTCAGACGGCCAACTAAACGGTGCGACTTTGGTCACTTTTACCTAGTTTATTAGGAGCAAAAAAAAGGAAGACTTGCTGATGTCTCATATGCTTTGTGCTTGCTAAATAAAATCATAGTCTGTGGATATCCAGACAATGGAATTTTAACTCTCCTTTGTTACAGTAGTGGGGAAAGAAAGCTGGAAGATTATAAGACTGACTGAGATTACGTTCTGTTCGCCCCTTGCATAAATGATGAATCAGTTCTAAGTATTATCCTGTCTTTGTATTAAATCAGATACACTTGCATTGGAGAGAGAACATGTAGTTCTAAAGCTCTCTTTGCCGAAGTAGCAAAAGTATTTAAGATCAACTTTTGCTGCAGGTTCAAGCACAGTTAAACTTATATTTTTGAGAATGAAATTTAAGTCCCAAGGATGAACCTACTCTTTCTATGGTGGTCTGAAAACTAAGAATTCTCTTAAATTGGCTTTGTATGTACATTGAAAATTCAAGGAAAAGTGACTAATGCTTTGAGGATGAGCAGAAACGGCAGTGAGGTGAACCTTGATGGTAGAAAAAATTGAGTCTTGGTTAAAAAAGCACCATATTAGGAGCAAGTGGGGCCACAAGAGAATCTATGCCATGTTGCCTAGCACAGGAAGAAAACCTGAACCACTTTGTCTTTTTAAGTTTTTCTGGTGGAGGGTTTCTGTGAAGCTACAAGTAAACAGACCACAAAGGTGGGCAATCTGGGTCATTTGCCAGTACTGAAGTGGAGAACCCATGTAGTTAGATTGAGGGACTGGATGTCCAGGTGAAACTTACCAGATAACAGAGCTATGAAAAGGACCATGGATCTGTACAGCTTGGCTTTATATATATATATATATATATATATATATATATATATATATATATATATATAATTTCATTATGAGAGGTGGGGGAAGGAGGCATAAAGGAGACCTGGGGGTGGGCCACGGGAGAACAATAGTGTCTCTGGAAGTCTGACCCTGGGGATGAACTAGGGAAAGACACTGTTGCAGGTGATGCTGAAAGGCGAGGCACAAAAGTCCCTGCAAGGCTTCTCCCAATGATGAAAGAACTTGTTCAATACAGACTTAAGTATAGACCCCTCACGATGCATCAAGAGATATCTGCCCAGTTTGTCCATTAATGACCTGGCTTGCCCCAGTATATGTGCTAATATTAAGAAGTACTGTGAGTTGATAATCCGGGTCTATATTATATTATATGAACGAAAGTTCATATAAGCGAGCGCTCTAATGAACATAAATCCCAGACATCGAGGTGTGTGTTGTGGGATGCAGTACAGTGAAGATTGGAGTTTTTGCCCTTTCCTCGCTGTAAATCGATCTCGGAGTTGGAATATATATTTAACGGGGGGGTGTGTGGGGCGCAGCACACACAATATTGTTTTCGATGTCCGGGATTTTCACTCATTCAACGTTCGCTTATATGAACTTTCATTCATATAATATAGACCCGATGATCCGCACTGTTTTTTTTCCCAACAGAGGAGGTAACATCTGGTTCCTCCATGCTTGCTGATATACCACATCACAGCCATGTTGTTTGAGTGGATGGGTGGGTGGTTATCAAGAATCTGAGGTGCCTGCAATGCTATGAGGACTGCCCTCATTTCCAACATGTTGATGTACAAGTAGGTCTCTTCCTGGTTTCATGTATGCTGAACAATCAGCCCAAGACAATGCCACCCCCCCCACCCAATTCAGGCATATCCATAGTGACTATGGGCTGTCAGAATAGGGGGAAGAAAGGAATATCTTCTAGCAAGTCTGTCGGTTGAATGCATCAAAGGGACTATTTGTTTTGCAAGAAGTGAACAATCAGATAGCGTGGTGCACTGTATCTGTTTATACTGAACTTTGATGGTCCACAGGAGTATCCCCATATAAAAGTCTCACCAGGGGTAACAGTTGTATCAAAGTTGCTATAAGATTTGATGTTTACATAATTAAGGCAGTTGTGAAATTTAATTTATTCACTACAGTTTGGACAGTGGCTTAGACAGCTTGTACCCTGTCTGTAGGAAGAGTTGTCGCTATTGCTGAACTTGCATCCTATGAACGTTACTTGTTGCAGTGACTCCAAGTTTGATTTTTGGATGTTTACAGATATTGCCAAGGACAAGTATAGCTGAAACAAATATTCTCTTTGACTACAGACTCCTATGACGTTACAGCTATGAGACAATTGTCCAGACAGAGGAATATTTTTATCCATAGGAATTGGAAGTAAGCTGCAACCGAAGCCATGTATTTTGTAAACAACATGAGGACTGTGCAAGTCCAAAGGCCACGGTTATGCATTGATAATGACTGGCACCAACTCAGAAGTGCAGAAATCTCCAAGACAGCTTTGCCAGCTTTGTGTGTAAAGATCCATAAAGCACATCCAATCTCCCTCATGCAGGCAGGAAGGATTGAGTGCATGCTGTCCATCAAAAAAGTGGTTTTCTTTACAAACTGGTTTAATCAACTTAGGTCCAATATAGGTCTAAGGTTCCTGGTCTTCTTGGGCACCAAGAACAACCTTGAGTAAAATCTGTGTTCTTTCTGATCTAGTGAGACTTCCTGGATTGCTCTTTTTTTCTAGAAGGTTTGCTATCTCTTGTAATACCATCTTTTTTGATGGGGTGGGATGCCTGGGATGGTTAACAATGGCACAGGTGAAGGCTGGGGGAAAAGGTGCAGAGTAGTCTCTGAATATAATTTCCCTGACCCAGTTAAGGCCAGACATCTTTGTGAGAACAGGGAAATTCGAACTCCCAACTGCCTCGAGAGGTGGACAGCAGGGCAGCCTTTCAGGAGTTTCACTTCCTGTTCCTGGGAGAAGAACCATAGAATCCCTGGTTCTGTGAACCACTCTGCCTAGAATGTGGCAGTCCTTGGGAGTCTGTAGAACTCTGCCTGGCTGCAATGGAACAGGTCAGGTTCCATCCAGATGCTAGCAAACAAAGTCCACTATTCTGGGTAGTGGGATCACTCAGCTGCTGGTGGGGTGGGCAAGAATGCTTCTTAAAAGATCCCTTCTTCAGGAAAGGTGAGGTCTGTGGGCGAAGATCCTCTCTGCTGCATCAATTCAAGGATTTCCTCAAATTTAGGGACTTCTGGAGGGGATTGGGGAGAAATCTGTCCCTAGTCAAAATCAGTGCCTAGGATGGGGGACTCAGGAGAGTACAACTGCTTCCTCTTAAATGTCTTCTTTTTGGATACCTTCTGGGGGGGGGGGGGGTCATTTGAATTGTTCAAAGAGAAGTCGCCCTTGGATCTTCTAGACACTAAAGGCTGTTCCAGTCCTTGGTACTGGTGGGGAAACAGTGATGACTAAGGGCACCAGACTGGGTGGTGTGTATGGATGAGGTTTATGTGAAGTGCATCTTTATGACTCCAAAAGAACTAAAAGTACACTTACCATAAATGTAGATGTTCGAGTGTATTCACTGCTGCAGTCATCACATTTGGGTTATCTGCATGCAGTAGCCCTCAGTCGGCCTGATTATCAAAGTCTTGGGTCCTGTGTCGGTTGCTGTCTCATCTTCCGTGATGTCTGGTAGTCAGGGGTATAAAGCATGCAGCTGACGCCATTACGTCAGTTTTTCTTGCCCCAGATGTCAGGTGCCCCCCTTAATGAGAAGCAATTAAATATAAATATACAAGGTTATACCTCCATCAAAAAAGCAAATACACCAAAAAGCCTTTAAGTATAGTAGAGGAGAATAGAGGTATAGCCAAAAGAAGTCAGGGGGCTGGAGGGAGGGTAAAGTACAGTTCTGTACCTACCATAAATGTAGATGTTCGAGTGCTAATACAGCTGCAGTCATAACAGATGGGTTCTCCTGCCGTGAGGCGGGTCCTCGGTCGGCCGAATTCCAAAGTCTAGGTCCGGCGTCGGTTGACGTCGCTTCTTCCCTGACGTCAGTGCGACAGGGGTATAAAAGAACCAGCCGACGCCATTTTCTTCAGTTTTTCTTGCCCCAGATGTCAGGTGCCACCAGAAGGAAGGCAATACATAAATTTATGTAATTATGCAATGCAATATAATCAAAAAACAGTAGTTGCAAGCAAATACACCATAAATGAATTCCCCAATCAGGTTGTATGAGGAGGTGTAAGCCAATAGCCTGTCCCAAGAGGGGAAGGAGGGAGGGGAAACCTGGACTGCAGCTGTATTAGCACTCGAACATCTACATTTATGGTAGGTACAAAACTGTACTATGTTCATTGTGCATACAGCTGCAGTCATAACAGATGGGTAGAATCCCAAAGCTAAAAAAAGGGGTGGTAGGCACTAGGTGGAACTAGGAGGAGCCAGGATGCCCTGCAAGACTACAGTGGCAAAGCCTGCTCTAGTTTTGGAGTATAATGGTAGGTGATAGCATTTGGAGAAGGTATGCACAGAACTCCAAGTGGCTGCTTCCAAAATATCTTTGGTAGGAACCCCTCTGAGGAAAGCTGCAGAGGTAGCTGTGGCCCTTGTGGAGTGAGATCTGATGCCTGCAGGTACAGTTTTACTATGAAAAGTGTAACAAAAACGTATGCAGTGGGCTATCCATTTTGAGATGGCCTGTTTTGAAATTGGCTTCCCTTGAGCTCCTGCAGCACAGGACACAAAGAGTTGCTCTGATTTTCTGAAAGGCTTTGTTCTGTCCAAATAATAATGCAGCTGTCTGTGGATGTCCAAGGAGTGTAGTAGTCTCTCCCCTTTGTTTTGAGGTTTAGGGTAAAAGGCAGGTAAGTGGATAGCCTGATTCAAAGCTATCCTGGATACCACCACCTTAGGCATAAAGGACGGATTGGTTCATAAGGAAACTCTGTCCTGATGGAAAATGATGAAAGGCTGCACAGCTATGAGGGCTTGTAGTTCCGATACCCTGCGAGCTGAGGTGATACCCAGAAGGAAGGCTGTTTTCCAGGACAAATATTGCAATTCTGTTGAGGCAGCTGGCTCAAAAGGAGGCAAGGTCAGTTTTTCTAGAATGAAATTGAGGTCCCAAGCAGGCGCTGGTTGTTTCCTTGGGGGTTTTATATTCTTAGCCCCTCTGAGGAACTGTCTTAAGAGGGGGTGAGAGAATAAAGGAGGATCAGTGTTGTATTCTGCAGAAATGGCTGAGGCATGGATTTTGATGGAGGAGAATTAAAGTCCACTGCTTAGCAACTCAGCTAGATACTGTAATATCTGAGGTAAATTCAGTATTCCAGGATTCTGGCCCTTTTTCTCATTCCAGGCACAAAACCGTTTCCATTTTGCGGAGTAAGCTTTTCTAGTAGAAGGCCTTCTGGCCTCCAAAATGACATCCTGCACCTCCTTGGAGAGTAGGGTCTGTGGTGCAGTTAAGGAATCTTCCATGCGGCCAGATTGAGTGTTTTCAGCTGACTGTGAAGAGTTTTGAAGCTGTGCTGAGTCAGAAGAAGAGGCATTATAGGTAGGATCCATGGTGGGGAATGCGTCAGGCTTCTCAGGAGTGGGTACCAGTGTTGTCTTGGCCAGTCTGGAGCAATGAGAATCATCTTTGGTCTGTCTGTTCTGGTTTTTAACAGAACTTTGGGCAGCAGAGGAAGAGGTGGAAAGGCATAAACTGTCATTGTTGTCCAACTGAAAAAGTGCGTCCACTCTCCAGGCCTGTGGATGAAAGGTCCTTGTGCAGAATTTTGCCAATTGGTGATTTTTGTGGGAGGCAAAGAGATCTAGGTCTGGCCTTCCCCATGCTTGAATTATCTCTGTAAAAACTTGAGGATGCAACTTCCATTTGTGTGGATCTGTCATATTTCTGCTTAGGTTGTCTGCCAGCATGTTTTCCTTGCCTGGCAAGTACTGTGCTTGAAGCTCGATTTGTAATTCCAGAGCCATGTTCCAAAGAGACATGGCCAGCCTGCACAGGGGGTATGAATGTGTTCCTCCCTGTTTATGTACCACATTACTGTGGTGTTGTCTGTCCTTATCAATAGTTGACCTGGATGCAGAAGGTCTTTGAAAGCCATAATAGCATTTATTACTGCTAGCATTTCCTTTTGATTGATGTGTAGGTGCTTTTCTTTTTGGGACCATTTGCCCTGAATGCACCGATCTGTCATGTGCGCCCCCCAGGCGTAGTCCGAGGCGTCTGTTGTGATGACTTGATTTGCTTGAGGTTTGCAGAATGGGAGACCTGTGTTTCTTTGGCATGCTTGAGCCCACCACAGAAATTCCTTTTGAAGACATGGAATCAGTGGTATTATTGTTTCCAAACTGTGGCTGTGTTGAGACCATAGGTTTTTCAGGTACCATTGAAGTTTCCTCATATGCAGCTTTGCACATGGGATTAGTAGGATGCAAGATGCCATGAATCCCAGAGCCTGCAGGATTTTCCTTGCAGTTAGCCTGGTGAAATTTTCTAGTTTTCGAAAGTATTGAGTTAGTTGCCCTTGTTTCTCTGGCGTGAGGTAGGCCATCTGGGTGTTTGTGTCCAAGTTGGCACCCGGAAAATTATTGTCTGTGAGGGTATCAACCTTGATTTCTTTTTGTTGACTGTGTATCCCAGAGAATTCAACAACATTATTACAAAAGCCAGATGTTTCAGAAGAATGTGCTTGGTGTCCGCTTGGATCAGGCAGTCGTCCAAATATGGGTATATTTGTATCCCTTGAAGTCTGCAGTAGGCAATTACTGATGCCAGGCATTTTGTGAATACTCTGGGCGCAGTAGATAAGCCAAAGGGCAATGCAGAGAATTGATAATGGGTTGAACCTGCAAGAAATCTGAGGTATCTTCTGCAATCTTGTCTGATTGGGACATGCAGGTATGCCTCCTTGAGGTCCAATGTTACCAGCCAAGACTCCTTGCCCAGCATGGGAAGAAGCTGCTGTAATGTGAGCATCTTGAATTTTGGCACGAGTAAAAATGTGTTTAGGATGGATAGGTCCAAAATAGGTCTCCAATCTTTTCCCTTCCTTGGTACCAGGAATAATCTGGAGTAAAAACCTTGACCTTGTTCTTGTGTGGGTACCTCTTGAATAGCTTTCATGTCCATGAGATCTGAAATCTGTTTTTGTGCCTCTGCCCTTTGATTGTGTGGCAGGTTTGGCATGCCTCTCATTTTTGGAAGGGTGTGAAAATGGAATCTGTAGCCTCTGTTTATAATGTCCAGGATCCATTTCTCTTTTGTGACAATATGCCAATTTTTCAAAAATAATGCCAGTTTTCCACCTAAAGGTGCTGCCATTTGAGCCTTGCTTGGCATGCAAAGGGGAAGTCATTGGGCCTGCTTTCTGAATGGCTGTGAACTATCCTCACCACCTCTTTGTGCAGGAGCTTGCCATTGTCTGCCTCTAAACGATCCTTGAGATTGCCCTCTGCCCCTCGGGCACCTGTATCTACCTCTTTGGGGTCTGTCCGTGGCTGGAAAGGACCAATTTTTGGAAGGCCAATTTCTACTGAAACGTGGAGGTTGTACCTGTAGGAAATCTTTTACTGTTTGCCTTGACTTAGCCTTTTCCTCCATTTTCTTTAATACCTCCTCAGCTTTAACACCAAATAATACATCTTTTTGCAGAGGGGCATCTAGTAATTTAGCTTTGACATGATCTGGTAAGGTTTGCTCTTTGAGCCAGGCATGTCTACGTATGGCTGATCCTGTAACAGCAGCTCTACATGAGGCCTCTAAAGCATCAAAACCACAATGCAAGGTATGTTTACCCACTTGTTCTGCACTATGCATCAAATCCTGCAACTCCTTCAAGTCTGGTTGTTCAGGTTGTGACATTTTGCTTCTCAACTGTGATAACAGAAACTATTGGTACTTTAACATATGGAACTGGCAGTTTAATGCCCTCATGGTTAAGGTGGCCGAGGTGTATACCTTTTTCCACCACCTTTCTAAAGCTCTGGAATCTCTCTCTGAAGGTAATGGATTTTTAGCAGTGGAGGCCTTAATTCCCTTGGGACCCTGTGAGATAGTTTCTGGGTCAGCCGCATGGCTTTTGTATAGGAATTGGTGTGAGTCAGAAACCTGGTAATACCTGTCAGGCTTGACTGGGGCTGGAGCTAAAGAGTCT
Organism: Protopterus annectens; assembly: GCF_019279795.1. NCBI lineage: Eukaryota > Metazoa > Chordata > Ceratodontiformes > Protopteridae > Protopterus > Protopterus annectens. The sequence continues at coordinate 532,074,972 of NC_056741.1, forward strand.
GGGTTAAGGCAGGCCTCCGAATAAACATCATCAAGAATGTCTATGACAGGAGGTATAGCCAGAGGCCTGTGCTGAGGGAGCAAGAGAAAATCCCTAAGCCTTTTCTTGGAGTCTGAGTACTCTTGGCCTTCCCAGTGGTATGCAAGGTTTCCCCAAAAGAGTAATCCTCAGGAGGGGAGACAGAGGGAATGGACGCCTCTGCATCAGAATCTTCAAAAGGGGAATATGAATGTTCCTGGTCATCAGAATGCTCTGAAATAATGGACGCCTGGTCCGAGGAGGGGGATTCTTCCTCCACTCTGGGCCTTTTGTCCGGGGGGGGGGGTTGAGAACCCCTGATAAGAGTAATCAAATCCTCAGCCATTTTGAGCATCTGCTTTTTAGGCATGGGGCCTTGAGAAGGGCACTGTGGAGCTTGTCTCTTAGAATGCATGGCTGCTTCAGACTTAGTGAAAGCCTTGATGGAAAAAGAAGAGGAAGGCCTGAAGACACCTTGAGAGGTGGCAGACCTGTCTAAACTCTGTTTCACCGCCAAGAGTTGGTTCGGTATCGGTAGTCGGGGTGTGGGCCGAAGAGCCTGCGACCTCGGGTACAGTAGACACCATCGGTAGTCAGGGGCTGTGTAGTCTCCTCACTGAGAACCGGACCACCTGTAGTCGGCTTTGGCGTGGTGTCGGTAGAAGCCGCGGACCTCGTATGTCGGTCCTTATCTTTGCGTCTTTTACTCAAAACTGGAGTCGGAGTATCCGACGACATAATGTAATAAAATTTTTTGCCAAAATAGTGTTGGGAGAACTCCGCCCGACACTTAATGGTTCGTCTGTTGAATGTAGCACAAAAACGACAGGCCGAGACGTCGTGGTCTGGGCCTAAGCAAGGAATGCAGAGGGAATGAAAATCCTTATGCGGTATTTGCTTCCCACATGAAATGCAATTATTAACTTTGTCTGATATCGGTCTGAGGCAGGAAAAGTTTCCCCAATGGGGTACTTAGCTTTCAAGAAGACTTCGGTTGCAAGATATTCGTAATCTCAGGAGCTGGCCGACCGGCACTTGCGAACTGCTTCTGCTTCGGGCACCGCGCGGCAAGAAAGACTGAAGAAAATGGCGTCGGCTGGTTCTTTTATACCCCTGTCGCACTGACGTCAGGGAAGAAGCGAAGACAACTGACGCCGGACCTAGACTTCGGAATTCGGCCGACCGAGGACCCGCCTGACGGCAGGAGAACCCATCTGTTATGACTGCAGCTGTATGCACGATGAACATCCAGGACTGCAACAGGGAATACACTCGAACATCTACATTTATGGTAAGTGTACACCAGCTGTACTATGTTCTTCGTGTTTCACTGTTGCAGTCATCACATTTGGGTAGATTCCCAAAGCTAAGGATGGGAGGAGGAATTTAGACAGCATTAGGACCAGCTATAAGGCCCTGCAAAACTGCAGTGGTAAAGTCAGCTCTGGATTTAGTGAAAATTGGAAAATGGTAATGCTTGGTGAAAGTATGTACCGAACTACAGGTAGCAGCTTCTAGGATGTCTCTGGTTGGGACACCTCTGAGAAAGGCTGTAGAGGTAGATGCAGCCCTGGTTGAATGGGGTCTAATCCCCTGTGGGATAGGTTTTCCCTGGTGCTTATAACAGAAATGAATGCAATGGCCTATCCATTTAGAAATGGTTTGCTTTGAAATAGCCTTCCCCTCTGCCTCTGCAGCAAATGCCACCAGTAGTTGTTCAGATTTCCTTTGAGGTTTAGTCCTGTCCAAGTAAAATCTAAGTTGTCTGTGCACATCTAAGGAGTGCAATATCCATTCCCCTTTGTTCTGTGGATTAGAAAAGAAGGTTGGCAAATGAATGGACTGATTAAGAGCCACACTGGATACCGCCTTGAGCATAAAAGAGGGATTGGTCCGGAGAGACACCCTGTCCGCATGAAAGATGACGAAAGGCTCCACTGCCATAAGGGTCAGTAATTCAGATACCTTTCTTGCTGAAGTGATTGCTAAAAGGAAAGTTGTTTTCCAAGAAAGGAATTTTAACTCTGCAGTTGCAACTGTCTCAAAAGGAGGAAAAGTGAGTTTTTCCAATACAAAATTAAGGTCCCAGGCTGGAGTTGGGGCTCTCCTGGGTGGTCTTAAGTTTTCGGCCCCTCTGAGGAACTGCTTGAGCAGTGGGTGAGAAAAGAGGGGTGGTTCTGTGTTGTAATGAGCTGAAATGGCCGAGGCATGAATTTTGATGGAGGAAAAGGAAAGTCCATTGTGAATCATGTCAGTTAAGTATTGAAGAATCTGAGGTAAATTGGGCGCTGCAGTGGCCATCCCTTGTGTTTGCTTCCAGGCACAGAATCTTTTCCATTTTTCAGCGTAAGATTTTCTAGTACTAGGCCTCTTTGGCTCCAAAATGACATCCAACACTTCTTTACTGAGGGATGGTAACGGAGAGATTAGGTAATTAGCCAGGCTGCCAGGTTCAGGGTTTGAAGCTGGGGCTTCAGAATCTGGCTCTCCTGCTGAGACAGCAGAGTAGGGGTCTGAGGTAGGTGCCATCGGGCCAGCTGAGACACACTGCGCAAGAAGGGGTACCAGTGTTGTCATGGCCAGTCTGGTGGAATCAGTATCATCCTTGGTTTGTCCCATTTGATCTTTAATAGTACTTTGGAGAGGAGAGGCAGAGGAGAAAAGGCATAAAGGACACAGCCTCCACTTTCCAAGCTTGTTTGTGGGGAGTCCTTGTGCAGAATTTGTCCAATTGGTAGTTCTGGGGGGAAGCAAACAGGTCTATATCTGGGGTCCCCCATTTGTTGATCAACATGTTGAAAATCTTTGGTTCCAGTTTCCACTCGTGTGGGTCCATGAGATTTTTGCTTAGTTCGTCTGCCAGTATATTTACTTTTCCTGGCAGGAATTGAGCCTGTAGATGCACTTGGTAGCTCAAGGCTGTGTTCCACACTGCCATGGCTAGTCTACAGAGGGGATAAGAATGGTTACCACCTTGCTTGTTTATGTACCACATAACAGTGGTGCTGTCTGTCTTTACCATTCATTGTCCTGAACGAATGTGGTCCTTGAAGGCTGTCAGAGTATTCTGTACAGCTAACATTTCTTTTTGATTGATATGCAGGTGCATTTGACTTTGGTTCCATTTGCCCTGAATGCACTTTCCTGCCAGGTGAGCCCCCCCCATGCATAGTCTGATGCGTCTGTTGTTAGGATTTGGGTGGCGGGGGCAGAGTGAATGGTAGTCCCTTGTTTTGTTGGCAGGCCTCTGCCCACCAAAGGAATTATAACCGTAGGCAAGGTATGATAGTAATCATTGCTTCTAGATCCTGAGAATGTTGACACCATAGGCTTTTTAGATACCATTGTAGTTTCCTCATATGCAGTCTTGCATATGTAATTAGTAGAATGCACAAGGCCATGAACCCCAAGGCTTGCAGTATTTGCCTTGCAGATAGCAGGGTTTTTGTGGCCACTAGTTTGAAGTAACTTGTCAAATGAATTTGTTTCTCTGGCATGAGGAAAGCCATCTGGGAAGTTGTGTTCAAGCTTGCTCCCAGGAATATAACTTGTTGACAGGGTACCAGATGTGATTTATTTTCGTTTATGGTGTACCCCAGACAAGTTAACACCTTTTGTACAAATGCCAGATGATTCAGAAGTATGTCCTGGCTTTCTGCCTGAATTAGACAATCGTCCAGGTATGGATATATCTGAATATTTCTTAACCTGCAGAATACAATGATTGGAGCTAGGCACTTTGTGAATACCCTGGGTGCAGTAGATAAGCCAAAGGGCAGTGCAAAGAACTGATAGTGCATGCAGCCTGCTTTGAAGCGTAGGTACTTTCTGCAAGATTCCCTGATTGGGATGTGCAGGTAAGGCTTCCTTTAAATTCAGTGTTGCCAACCAGGCATCTTTGCCTATTCATGGGAAGCAACTGGTGAAGAGTTAGCATCTTGAATTTTGGAATCACCAAAAACGTGATTAGGATAGACAGGTCCAGAATAGGACGCCATGAGTTGTCTTTTCCGGGTACCATGAAAAGTCTTGAGTAGAAACCGTATCCCTTTTCCTCTTCTGGTACACTCTGAATAGCCATTAATCTTAAGAGAGAGTACTTGCTTTTGAGCCTCCGCCTACTGATTTGGGGGTAGATCTGGCCAATCGTTTGGGGTTGGTAACGTATGGAAGTGAAATCTGTATCCTTGGGAAAACTATGTTTAAAACCCATTTGTCCTGGGTAATGAGTTCCCAGTTTTTTGCTTGCAGAGCAATCTTTCCCCCTACAGGAGCAGTCAGTTGAGAAGTGCTTGAAAGTTTTAAAAGTCAATGAGACAGCTTACCACAGGGGGGGGGTCTTACTACTCCCTTATTTGGAAGTGGGAGCCCCCCCCACTGCTTAGTCCTGTGCGTACTCTGGGACTGAAGCCTGGGTGTTCTGCTGGTTCTGGGTTTGAACTGAGAAGACCTGGAAGAGGCAGGAAAGGACCAATTTTTTGAGGGCCAATGCCTACTAAATCTAGGAGGCTGCACTTGTAAAAAATCTTTAACAGTTTGCATAGATTTAGCTTCTTCCTCCATCTTTTTAAGAACTTCTGCTTTGTTGTCAAACAAGCGGTCCTGATTTAAGGGAGCATCCAGCAATTTAGTTTTAACATGGTCTGGCAAAGATTGCTCCTTAAGCCAAGCATGCCTTCTAAGTACAGACCCGGTGACAGCAGCCCTGCAAGATGTCTCCAGTGAATCAAAACCACACTGCAAAGTATGTTTTCCAACCTGTTCAGCAGAATGCATTAAATCCTGTAAATCCTTACTTTCATCACAATCAGGAATCAACATCATTTTCTGTTTAAGCAATCCAATAATATGCTGCTGATACTTTAACATATGAAACTGGCAATTTAACGCCCTGATGGCCAAGGCTGCAGAGGTGTACACCTTCTTATCCCATCTATCCAGGGCCCTGGAATCTCTATCAGAGGGGGTAGGATTTTTGGCAGTAGTAGCCTTAATGCCCTTGGGCCCCTGTGAAATGGTCTCGGGATCCGCAGTATGATTTTTAAAAAGGAACTTGTGAGAATCAGGAACCCTGTAATATCTATCAGGTTTTCTGGGAGCAGGAGGTAGAGAGTCAGGGGCCAAGCTAAATTCCGAAAAGGCATAGTCAATAATGTCCAGAACAGGAGGGATAGCTAAAGGCCTGTGTTGGGGCAGGAGTAAGAAATCTCTAAGCCTCTTTTTAGAATCAGAGTAATCCTGGCTTTCCCAGTGAAAATGCTCCCTTAGAGTATGCAAAGTTTCATCAAAGGAAAAATCCTCTGGTGCAGAAGCAGAGGGAACAGAGTCCTCTGCATTAGAATCCACATAGGTAGATAAGGGTAAATCCTGGTCATCAGAGGAGACAGAAATTTAAGAATCCTGGTCAGAAGTATCATAAGCAAATTCAGTCCTAGTTCTCTTAGAGGGGGAAGGTTGGCTTCCCCTGATTAAAGTAATAAGGTGTTCAGCCATTCTTATCATTTGTTTTTTAAGCATACAGGCCTGACCATGCAGTCTGGGCATCGGTTTCCGAGGCATGGTGGCAGAGAAGAGGCACAAGCTTAATGGAGTGGGAGCTTAAATTCTGGGTGCTTTGGCATGGGATAGGGAAGGTTCTTAACTGTCCAGGTGTTTACATTTCGGTCTCCTCTTCTAGAGGAGAAAATCTTCCTTTGCGGGGTCTCCCTTGAGTAAACCATTATGGATGAGTTTTAACACTTGTCAAAAAGGTGTTCCCACCTTGGTCAAATGACTCCTGGAGTGGACTCTTATGACTGCACTTTTTGTAACAGGTTAACCCAGAGGCTTTTTCCTTTCCTATATAACTATAAAGTATCAGCACTTAACAGCAACTTAACCACAATAGATTACAGAAGCTGCCATTAAAAAGGATAAAGGGCATATAATAAAATACTGCATGATAACAATAAAAAACACTCAGAGGAGGTTAGAAAAGATTGGGAAGAGAGACTAGAAAGGTGATTTACAAAGGACAATGAAAGATATCTGTATGACTCTCAAGTATGCAACAAAGAAACAGAAGGTTAACAATTTTGCCTGGAGGTGTTTGCATAGATATTTTTATATTCCATGCACTCTTCAGTGAAGTTTACCTCAGGTAAACAGCAATTGCTGGATGTATGATGAGAAAGACAGAGGTAACGGAACATGTTTTCTGGGAGTGCAATGAGTTTGGCAAATTTTAAAAACTCACTACAGAATACTTTGTCAGAAAATGCTGGAGGAGCAAATGGATGTAACTACTGAAAAGATCCTTTTGAGCTGGGACACAGGACATGAAATGCCTTACTGTTTAATTCTAATGGCTACCATAAAAGCAATAACTAAAAAATGGAAATCAAAACTCTTAATTATAAGGTGGGGAGGCAAATAATAAAGACATTTTGAAATGTAACTTTTAATCATAAACTGTCAGGAACTATCAAACTTATTCTAGAAACACTATGGCTGAAAGTAGTGACTTACCTGTCACAATATAGAGTATGAATCCAAAATCTGATGTAGTCCCTTGAGCCAGAAAGATGTAGCTGTGGCTTGAAGAAAGTAGCAACAACATATGGAAAAGGAAGCAGGGCATCATAGGAAGAGGGGAAGAGCTTGAGCTTTCTGAAAAGCGAAATCTTGCCTAAGATAGAATGCCTACAATTAGTCGAACATATTATAGTATGCGGACTGGATCAACATGGATGTGCAGTCTGCACCCCTGGAAAACAATATAAAGCAGCCACCTGTCCTTTGTTTTTTTCCTTCAATTTTTCTAAGAAAAGGGACAAAACTCTTAATTTCAGAGGGCATCTCTTTGAGATAACAGGAAATTAAGAGTTGGTGTGGAATTAGGTCATTTGTTACTTCCCATTTTGACCTTGCCACAACTTTTCAAAAGGCTTTTTATCATGTGCCTGCTTCTGTTTTATCTAGCATTGGTAAAATGGCCAGCTTTTTGCTGGGTAGTTCCTACTGTACTTTGGAATGGATGGAAGGAGCAGCTGTTTCACTCATAGCATATCCTTTTCCTCTAGTTCCTTGAAAATGTCTTACAAAGAGAGTCCAATGAGCAATTCCTTATCAAGTGGGATATTAAGAAGCTGCAACTTGACAACTTCTGGTAGAGATTGGATTCTCACCCAGGACTGTCTCGATCACAGATGCTACAGTCACAGTCAAGAATGATGCATTCACCACATTCATACACAAATTTAAATGCATATCTATCCACCTGTGTAGCTTTCTAGGCTAGTCTGATCACTTTCACCTTTGGGTTTGGCCTAGAGATCTCATGAGCAGAAACTCATTTATGACAAAAAACAGTAACACCATCTGCTTTAGTACTTACTTCAGTACTGTATCATATGAATTTGTTAATTAATAACATGAAAGCTAGGGCTGCTGCAGTGTGACCTTTTCAAAGCAGTATAATATCTTAGTCAATATGTTAGGGGTTCAGGGAACAAACCATCTTCATCTCCCAAACAACATTCATAGACTCCAAAACAGGATCTGCCACTTGCTTTTATATAGAACATTAAAAAAGATCTTGGATTGTGAAAAACAAAAAAACAAAAAAAAAAAAAAAACAAAACCAGCCAGGCTTCCCTCAAAAAAAAAAAAAAAAAAAAAAAAAAAAAAAAAGATTCCTATAAGTGGTGGTATGGTGTGTGGTTGGAGTCTGGTTCTAGGCATATTGTACTAAAAAACATTCACAAATAATGCCTCAAAATGGAGGTATAGCAAGCGGTTTGGGATCTCCAGGCTTAAAAGACTGATGTATCTTTTTTGGAACTATGAGGCCTCCCTAGATTCCCATTTGAAATGGCTCCTCATTAAGGCAAGGGCATCTCTAAATAAAAGGTCTTCAGAGGCGAACCAAAAGACAGGGAGTCTTCATCTGACTCGTATCCCAGAGGAGGGCTTCACAGATTTATAAGCTCATCACCCCCAACAAGAGAAGTATTTCAATCTCTCAGGAAAAAGCTGCCTCTTATTTTTTTGCAGATGACCAAAGACAAAGAGAACTGTTTGTTTAGTCTGGTATGTAGTGACTGAAAAAAGGGAAGTGTGATCTGAGCTAGTACCTACCAGTGTTCATGAGAAATCTGGATGTGGGGAGTTGAGCAGAGGAGGTGCCTCGTATATACATCTTTGGTACTGCTAAGGCCGTTTCTATGAAACAGTGAACTTCTGAAGCTTAGAAGTCTATAACTCAATATGGTGAAGAGAGCTATCTCAGGAACTGGAGAGTCTTGGACAAGAGTCCTGTTCTTCAAACTAGGTCTTTCCAGGCATCCTCTCTCATAATTAGCTCAGTTCCCAAATTTTATTACTGCCAACAGCGATCCAGACCTATATTCATAAAGTAGCAGACAGTATTCTAAGCATTAAATCAAAATGGGAATGGAGAAAGGATATTCGGCCAATAGGGATGACAGCAATTAGGGATACAGACAATAGGCAAGACGGGGCTGGAATTTACTGGAGAAAAATGGCAACAGAACCAAGGCATTGGGAGCAAATAATCAGAGAGGAGAAAGGTAATAAAATGGGAAGAGGCCAAGTACTTATTTGGACTTCAGGCTAGAGACTGCCTTCCCTATCAAGGATTGATAGAGTATAGACAAAGTGAAAGACCAGCACTGGTAGAGTTTTTAGTGCAATCTAGAACAGAAGCTGCTGTTAAAAAAGGAATAATTAGTACAGCATAAAAAATATTGCATGATAACCACCAATGGGTGGTGCAGTGGTTAGTGTTGCCCCCTCACAGCAAGAGGTTCTCCAGCTCAATTCCCGGCTGGAATACCTTCTGTGCGGAGTCTGCTTGTCCTCCCTGTGTTTGCATGGGTTTCCTCTGGGTTCTCCAATTTCCTTCCACGTTCCAAAGACATGAGTCTGGAGTGGTTCTCCCCAGTCCTGCACTGAAAATGGGCTCTGCCATAGTCAGACTGTCTGGAAAACAAATGTTAAATAAATAAAATAAATAACTATAAGAATCACTCAGAGGAGGTTAGAAATAATTGAGAAGAGAGATTGGATAAGTAAGTCACAAAGAAACAATGTGGGGAATATATGTATGCCTCCCAAACATGCAAGAAAAAGTCTAGAAGATTAAGGATCTTTGCTTGGATGTGTTTATATAGACATTTTTATACCCCAAGTAGACACCAAAGAATTTTTCCTCATGTAGAAAGCAAATGTTGGAGGTGTGATGGGGAGGAAAGAGGTAAATGGGAGCATATTTTTGGCAGTATAACGAGCTGGCAGACATTAAAGATTCCCTGCAGACTACTCTGTCAGAGATACTGGGTGAGCAAATTGGTTTAACTAAGGAAATTATTTTTTTTTTGAGCTATGATATAGAACCAGAATTGCCCAGACATGATAAGGTCTTGCTGAGTCCAACTAAGGTGGCTGTCAAATAAAAAACAATTACTAGAAAATAGAAATCAAAGTCAAACTAACTGTATTAGAAGTAGTGAATTTAATGACAGACAAAACAAGTGGAACTGGGATCTTTACAAAAGGGTAACAGCAAATTACATAAAAAAGGGGAATTGTGGGCAGAATACATGCAGAGGAGGAATGAGGTTTAAAAGAAGGCAGTATTTGAATGAGCTATGTAATGTTTGACTGACAACGACCGGATACATTATAAGTGATGTATAATGTTTACAACTAAAATTATGTCAGTAATGTATGATTGCCTATCTCATATGAAATAACTTAAGATGTTTCTTGTTTAAAAAAAAAACAGTGATCCAGACCACGAACATTTAAATTCATCAAAGGCAAAACATAGTTTACATGGATGGATTAGCAGACTCCTACTCTTCAGCATAACAGTAAAACTTGTTCACCAAGAATTACCACAAGTTGGTTAATCAAGGTGTCAACTGAGTTTGTGAGCAAGTAAAACAAACAAAAAAAAAAACATAAGCACACACTGTATGGCACAATGTCTAGTTCCTTCTACATCACAGAAAATAGTTTTGTAATGTACTTCACTAACTTGTGCAAATTTTCTTCCCCACAGGGTTTATACCTGTAAGATAAAATGAGACTTACATTCAGATACCGTCCAAGATTTCCTTCCAGTTTGGCATCTATGATATAACAAGATTCTTCACCATCAAAAAATAACCGAGTACTTTTACGTGGCTGTGTGTTATCTCCAGCTGTCATATTGCTGGATTTGACAGCAAGACCGTGAGTAGACTTCAAGGCAAACCCTCTGGTTGACTTCACTGCTACCTGTCTTTTTGTTGGACCTATTCAAAATATACAGACAAGCATATAATGAACACAACACGTACATTTCAATTAATCTAGTAAAAGGTTCACAAAATATTTTGAATGTGTCTGACATACAACAAAGTATCTTCTTTATTCTTTTGTGTTACCACCAATTTCTATCACCTGCCCGACAGTAGTCACAGATCTTTAAGTTAACTAATGTTCAGATAAACAAATTCTTAGCACACTGCCCAATGACTTTTGCAGCTGACATTACTTTAAATACTACTAATGACTTGGCAATAAGACCACACTGCAAGGTGTTTACAAACATACTTCAACAATGATTGTCAAAGTGGTCTAAAAGACCAACACTTCAAACAAGAAGGACTGTAACAATACACCTGGGTTCCTGTGCAAACATGTGGATAGAAAAAACATGCTCTACAAAGTTGTAGCTAGCCCTCATGTATGACTGTATCAGATTTTCTTTTCTCTATCCCAAGCAATGATGAAGGCCTCTGATGAATACAACTTTGATTTCAGAAGTACTGCTTCATAGTAATGTACTTTCAACTGCCAACCATGTTCTCTTCCTCTATCATACGTTCTTCATCTTCAAATCGTCCCCTTCCATTTGTCCTTAAACAAGAGGCAGATCTCACTGGTCTGTCTACTAATGTCTAAATGTCCAATCCCCTAAGTTTAATTTCACACAAACCTGTCTATACACTTCACCATTTTGGCAACTCTGAACTTCACATTTAGTAATTTAATTTCTCATTGCTTGTATGGTCTACAGAACTGTATTCACGATATCAGACATGGCTTTACCGGTGTTCTCTACAATGGCAGGATTACCTCAATGACACTGGAAATTCACTTGTGCTATGAACACCATCACTTATTGAATTCTAAAATTGCAGTTTCACAATGCATAAAGTACAGTTGTGTACCTACCATAAATGTAGATGTTCGAGTGTATTCACTGTTGCAGTCATTACACTTGGGTTATCCTGTTGGCAGGCGACCCGTAGTCGGTCCGAGTTCCAAAGTCTTGGTCCGGCGTCGGTTGCTGTCGCCTCTTCCCTGATGTCAAGCCTGCTCTGGATTTGGAGTAGAGAGGTAGGTGGTAGTGCTTGGTAAAAGTGTGCACTGAGCTCCAGGTTGCAGCTTCTAATGTCTTTGGTTGGTACCCCTCTGAGGAAGGCTGCTGCTCTGGTAGAATGAGGCCTAATGCCCTTAGGCACAGATTTGCCATGTTGTGCATAACAGAAGCAGATGCAGTGTCCTATCCATTTGGAGATTGTCTGCTTTGTAATAGCTTTTCCTTGTGATCCTGCAGCATATGCTACAAACAGTTGCTCAGTTTTTCTGAAAGCTTTTGTTTTGTCCAAGTAAAAACGTAGCTGATTGTGAATATCCAAAGAGTGCAGAAGTCTTTCCCCTTTATTCTGGGGATTTGGGTAGAAAGTAGCCAAATGAATAGTTTGGTTTAAGGCCACACTGGAGACCACTTTTGGCATGAATGTTGGGTTCGTCCTTAGAGAAACCCTGTCCTGGTAAAAAATAAGGAAAGTTTCCACAGCCATCAATGCCTGTAACTCTGAAACTCTTCTTGCTGAAGTTATTGCTAAGAGCAGAGCAGTTTTCCATGGCAAGAATTTTAGATCAGCTGTGCTGGCTGGTTCAAAAGGAGGTAGTGTTAGTTTTTCTAAAATAAAATTGAGGTCCCAAGTAGGCACTGGTGCTCTCCTAGGGGGTCTTGTATTCTTTGCCCCTCTGAGGTACTGTCGTAGAAGAGGATGTGAAAAAATTGGAGGATCCATATTGTAATGAGCTGAAATGGCAGAGGCATGGATTTTAATAGAAGAAAAAGATAGGCATTTGTCAAACATCTCAGTCAGGTATTGTAAAATCTGAGGCATATTAGGGACCAGTGGGTCGAGCCTTTGTACCTGGTTCCAAGCACAGAATCTCTTCCATTTTTCCGCATAAGATTTCCTAGTGCTGGGTCTCCTGGCTTTCAAAATTACATCCATAACAGCTTTAGAGAGAGGTGCAGTCTGAGTGGCTACATTATCTGCCATGCTGCCAGGTTTAAGGTTCTGAGTTGACTGTGCAGAATCTGATTGTTTTGCTGTGTCAGAAGATGAGGGATTTGAAGTAGAGGCCAGGGTGGGCCTTGGGACAAAATCTTTAGGAGTGGGTACCAGTGCTGGCGTGGCCAGTCTGGTGCAATCAGGATAATTTTTGGCCTCTCTTGTCTGACTTTTAGAAGCACCTTGGTGAGAAGAGGCGTCGGAGGGAAGGGATAGACTGTCAGATTTTTCCAGTTGAAAGATAGAGCATCCACTTTCCATGCTTGAGAGTTATAAGTCCTTGTGCAAAATTTCTGTAATTGGTAATTGTGAGGGGGGGGCAAATCGATCTATGTCTGGGCATCCCCATTCCCTTGTTATCATGTTGAACACTTGTGGATTTAGCTTCCATTCGTGAGGATCCATGAGATTTCTGCTTAGTTCATCTGCCAGTGTATTTTTTGTTCCTGGCGGGAATTGTGCTTGCAGATGTACCTGGTGAGTCAATGCTGTGTTCCACAAAGTCATGGCTTGTCTGCATAGGGGGTAGGAATGTGTGCCCCTTTGCTTGTTTATGTACCACATAACTGTGGTATTGTCCGTCTTTATTAATAATTGTCCTGGATGTATTAGGTCCTTGAAGGCTGTCAGGGCATTCTGTACAGCTAGAATCTCTTTTTGATTGATGTGAAGATACAGTTGTTCCTTGGGCCACGTGCCCTGAATACATTTTCCTGCCATATGTGCTCCCCAGGCGTAATCCAATGCATCCGTTGTTATTGTCTGCCTGGCTGTAGGTAAGGTGAAAGGCTGTCCCTTGTTGTGGTGACAGGCCTGTGACCACCATCGGAACTCCTGTTGTAGGCAGGGAATCAAGGTTATGATTGTCTCTAGGCTGTGACAATGCTGAGTCCAAACACTTTTTAGATACCATTGTAGTTTCCTCATATGCAGTTTGGCATATGGAATTAGTAGAATGCAAGATGCCATGAAACCCAGGGCCTGCAGAATATTTCTTGCAGGGAGCTGGGTCTTTGTTGCCATCATTTGAAAGTAATGAGTCAGTTGCCTTTGTTTGTCTGGTGTGAGATAAGCCATCTGGGTAGTTGTATTCAAGCTTGCACCCAGGAATATTATCTCGAGAGGGCACTAGTTTTGATTTCTTTTCATTTACTGTGTACCCTAGGCAAATTAGTAATATTTTTACAAACTCCAAGTACTTTAGAAGAATGTCCTTGATCTCTGCTTGAATAAGGCAGTCGTCCAAGTAGGGATATATTTGAATTCCTTTTTGCCTGCAAAATGCAATTACTGGTGCCAAGCATTTTGTGAAGACCCTGGGCGCAGTAGATAAGCCAAAGGGCAGTGCAGAGAATTGATAATGCATTGAGATTGCTATAAATCTGAGGTATCTTCTGCACGATTGCCTGATTGGGATGTGCACGTATGCCTCCTTGAGATCCAAAGTAACTAGCCAAGTCTCTTTGCCCAGCATTGGAAAGAGTTGTTGTAGTTTTAACATTTTGAATTTTGGAACATCCAGGAAAGTATTTAGGATTGACAGGTCCAGTATTGGTCTCCATGCTTTGTCCTTTCCGGGAACTAGGAAAAGTCGTGAGTAAAATCCTTGGCCCTGTTCTTCTTGTGGAACATTTTGAATAGCTCCCATATCCATAAGAGCTGCAATCTGTTTTTATGCCTCTGCCCATTGGTTTTGAGGCAGGCTTGGCATACCTTTTGGTTTTGGAAGCGTGTGGAAGTGGAACCTGTACCCTTGAGAAACTATATTCAGCACCCATTGGTCTTGGGGTGATCGTGTGCCAATTCTTTGAGAAAAGTGCTAGCTTTCCCCCTAGGGGTGCTGTCAACTGGTACGTGCTTGGCATTTGCAGAGGGAAGTCATTGTGACTGTTTTCTATAAGGTTGTGATTTGTCTTCTCCTCCTTTGGGGGCTGAAAAACCCCATTATTTAGGTCTGTAGGAGCCTTGGGGCTGAGATCTGCCTCTTGGGCATCTATATCTGTCTCTTTGTGGCCTTTCTGACACTGGAAAGGATCAATTTTTTGAAGGCCAGTTCCTGCTAAATCTAGGTTGCTGAACCTGTAAGAAATCTTTCACAGTTTGCATTGAATTTGCTTTATCCTCCATTTTCTTTAAGACCTCTTCTGCCTTAACACCAAACAAAGTATCATGCTGCAGTGGAGCATCCAATAATTTTCATTTTAACATGGTCAGGTAAACTTTGTTCTTTCAACCAAGGATGCCTTCAAATAACTGAGCCTGTAACTGCGGCTCTACAAGAAGCCTCTAATGAATCAAAACCACACTGCAGAGTATGCTTTCCCACTTGTTCAACTGCATGCAATAAATCCTGCATTTCTTTACAGTCAGGACCTTCTGTACTTGCAACCATTCTCTGCTTTAACAATGACATGACATACTGCTGATATTTAAGCATGTGAAACTGACAGTTTAAAGCTCTGACAGCTAAAGTAGCAGAAGTGTAAAATTTTTCCCCCATCCGTCCAGAGCTCTGGAATCCCTATCTGAGGGGACAGGATTTTTGACAGTGGAAGGTTTAACCCCTTTTGGACCCTGAGAGATAGTTTCTGGGTCCGCAGCGGGGTTTTGTAAAGAAATTTATGAGAGTCAGGGACCCTGTAGTACCTGCCTGGCTTTACTGGTGCAGGGGGTAAAGAATCTGGAGACAGACTGGATTCAGAAAAAACATCATCAACAATATCAAGCACAGGGGGGATAGCCAAGGGCCTGTGCTGAGGCAATAGAAGGAAATCTCTGGGACCTTTTCTTGGATTCTGAGTAATCCTGGCTCTCCCAATGGAAATGTTCCCTCATGGTGTGCAGGGTTTCCCCAAAAGAGTAATCCTCAGGCGGTGAGGCTGAAGGAATGGACTCTTCAGTATCAGAGTCCTCATAGGGAGGGAGAGAATAGCCCTGATCAGAGGAAGAATCAGAGGAAATGGAAACTTGATCAGAGGAATCATAATCAGTGTCTTGCCTAGGCCTTTTGTCAGGAGGGGGATGGGAGCCCCTGATTAAAGTAATAAGGTCTTCAGCCATTTTAAGCATCTGTTTCTTAGGCATGGATGACTGTTCTGGAGAATGCTGCACTTGTTTCTTTGTCTTTAATGGTGTTTTTGACTTTGCCTTTGCTGCTGTAGTAGCTTTAATTGTAAGCTGTGAAGGTCTGAAAACACCCTCAGAGCTGGTGCCTGCTAACCGGCTCCGGACCCATCTGAGGGTATATTTTCCATAGGCCCAATACCTTGAGTTTCCACAGGCCTTGGTGTCTCCACGACTCTGTCGGTTGCGGCCTGTGGCTCTGAGGTAGCGCACGTCAGGGGCTGCGAAAGCACCTCACTGAGAACCGGCGACTGGCCTAGAAGAGGCTTCGTCGTCGGTTTTGGACCTCGGATGCCTGTCTTTTTCTTTGTCTTTGCGTTTTTTATACATTCCAGTCGTCGGTTGTTCAGACGGCATTATGTAATTAAATCGGCGTCCAAAATAATGTAAAGCAAAATCAAACCGACATTTAATAGTGCGTTTATTAAATCTAGCACAAAACTGACAACTAGTGACGTCGTGTTCAGGGCCTAGGCAAGGAATGCAGTAAGAGTGGAAGTCCTTATGAGGTATTTGCTTCCCACAAGAAATACAATTATTAACTTTTACTGACATCGGTCTGGAGCAAGAAAAAGTTTCCCCAACGGGTATGTAGCTTTATTGAAGACTTCGGTTCTGAAATTCAGTTTTGAAAATCTCAGGAGTTGGCAGACCGGCACTTGCGAACTGCTTATGCTTCAGGAACCGCGCGGCAAGAAAGACTGAAGAAAATGGCGTCAGTTGCAACTTTTATACCCCCTGGCACACTGACGTCAGGGAAAGAGGCGACAGCAACCGACACCGGACCAAGACTTTGGAATTCGGGCCGACTACGTGTCGCCTGCCAGCAGGATAACCCAAGTGTAATGACTGCAACAGTGAAACATGATGAACATCAGGGATTTTTCATACAAGGGATTACACCACATAGTTTTCCAATATTGTGCTAAAAAAGGTCACTCTAATAAAACAGTACACTTTACATGGGTCTTCCCTAACATTGTAAAACATTGTAGTTATTTGTACACTAATTTCCATCTCATCTGCCCACAGTCCTAGCTGCTGCCGACTTCTACAGCAACCATATCTCCATACAAGACTACTGGCCCAATCTTTGTGCAATCATACACCTTTTTGTCTCCACATCCAATGGTACTTGACATTCATAGTCAGTGATATGATATCAAATGCAAATACAGTGAAATTAAACAACCTAGGACACTTCAATGTTTACTAATACTTCTTACAATTTCCCTTTGACAACCACCCTCTGAGTCTAATTAGACAATTGATTTCCAATCAATTCTACAATTCTGGTACCCACATTCATACTTTTTTCCTTTACAGGAAGTTCAATTACACTACATCCACATTATTACCACTCTATACCTTAGTAGAAAACAAAAACACTTACTCAAGCTAGACTGAGCACTCTTCAGCCAGAGAATTAAAGTTTAGGAACTCCACCAAACTGTATTGCTAGATCTTTTGAATGGACTTCCCAAGAATGAGAGTTACTAATGTTGATATCATTAATAACTGAAATTGAAACTACACAAGAATAATTCACAATTACCTACAGATTGAAGGAAGATAATTCTCATGGAAGAAAGTGTTTTCTGACAGATGTTACTAACATCAGAGATTTAACTTTCTATGGACATGTAGTGCTGACATCAGAGCTGACAATGAATATATCTGTGGGAACTGCTGTAGGGAGCATATTTCCCCCTTTGGGAAACTAAGTGTGTGTCTTCTGGGTGTAATCAGTTCAGTGCTAACAAACAACAGTCTAGTGAACTAGATGGTGGTAAGTTAATCGAACATCCAAGACTAACGTGCATAAAATAATATGTCTCTTTCCTAGATCTACCTTTATGCAAAATAAAAGTGTCAGTCACAGTTATATACGGTCATACTGGTTACTGAGGAGAGACAAAGTTCATCCAGCAGTTCACAGAACAACAGTGTCAACTTTTTTAATATCCTGGCAGGTAGCTCACTTGGACTGTGTGCCACTTCCTTGAAGGATGAGTCATTCTCTATTTCTTCCTTTGTCACTCTTTTACTTGGCCATCTGACCCCAGTCACCCACACTCTACCTTTGCTTGTTGTCAATCTACTTTGCTCTGGTATAAATGAAAAATAGAACTAATACAGAAATTTCATCTGAAATAAAGTGCGTTTCAACTGCTCCTTGCATTCCCATTACTGACATTAATGCAGGCAGCTGAAATGGCAACATATCTGGTAAGGCATACGTATTTCTCCAGAAACCTGGACGAAGTATCATTGTGGAAGAACTTACTTCAACAAACGATGTTTGACTAGATCATGACTGTGGCACTCTTTACTAATGGGACTTCAGCCATAGAAGGCCTTATGTCTGGCCTGACTTCTAGAACAACTGTCTTCCCAGATCTGGCTGGGCAAATGTCCACACCTTACAGATATCAGTATGGAGACATGGAGGAGCTTTCTGATCTAGCAGCCCAGGCAGGTATGACCTAGTCCTGAGTAGCATCTTGCCATCACCCAGAATGAAACCACAGTACAAGGACAAAATGATTGACTTCAACAATTGACTAAGCTACTGGGGTCATTCTAAGGGGATCCAGTATCTGTCTGCCAGGGATGACATGATCGACAAACCACGATGCTTTGCCAGAGATGGCCTACACCTGTCGCCCTTTGGATTCCGGATACTGACTAAGGCTCTTGCCACCCCTACAGTGCCTTTTTTAGGCAAGATTCAAGTGGCGAATTCACCACCGTATCAGGTACAAGCAAGCAAAATCTGAGGGTAATGCTAGAAGTCTAAACCTCAAAATGCACTCCCTCGAGGCACTCCTTAAAATGGAGAACATTGACATCTGTGCAATGACAGAGATCTGGTTCAAGGCTCCAGAGAGCACCCCTGCATTACCACGCTATAATTCATACCACACCTTTCGGCCACCTAACCTGGACCGAAGCAATAAAGGCGGAGGAGTGTCCATATTCATTAAGCATATCCACACCTCCAGGCTAGTTGTCCAGCATAATGCATCTGGGATCGTCCAAGTGCAACTAACTCTGGGCAAGACCGCAATACAAATTGTAGCTTGCTACAGATCCCCCACCATGCCTCAGGATTCCCACGCCTCATTTCTTAATACACTGGAAAATATTAGGGTACAACCTAACACCCTAATAATTGGTGATTTCAACTACCCCACCATTACCTGGGAAAACTACTCATGTACCAACTCTTGTGCTAAATGTTTTCTGGAATTCATAAATTCCAATGCCTTGGATCAACTTATCCACACCCCCACCAGGGGCAGCAATATCCTAGACCTGGTCATTGCCAACATGGGCAACCGGTGTTCCATACCAGAGGTCAATTCCTCGTTGGTCAGATCTGACCACAAGCAAATCACCCTAGACATCCACATCCCACCCCCCCACTAGGGAAACCACCGTAAAAAATTTCTCCAAAGCCAACTTCACACTTCTTAATACAGAAGTGGCAAACTTCACGACACCCATGCTGGCAGACAATAGAGATATGACTGCTGAATCTTATGCAATTGCACTTTAAAAACACTTACACGAGTACATGGATCGTGCAATCCCTAACAGAACCAAGATGCTATCCTCCAAAAAAATCTGGTTGTCCCCTGCTATAAACAAACTCTACAACAGAAGAAAGAAACTGTTGCAAAAAAGAGTAAAATCCCATGATTGGAGGAACTCTGTGGTCAGCCTCAGTAAGAAGCTGAGATCCCTCATAAAATCCTCCAAAGCTGGTTACAAAAACAAAATCGCCACTGATTCTAAAGACAACCACAAAGCATTATATAGCTAAGTCAAGAATTTCAATGGCAACACTCAGATCTGCTCTGAGTTACAGCACAATGGCACTAAATATACAGAACCAACTGATACTGCCAACATCCTGGCAGACAGGTTCAGTGCTAACATAACCCCTCTCTCATCCCCTAAAGGGTCCCTCTCTATCTCGGAAGAATGCAAAGTACCTGTAATCACTGCTGCACAGGTAAAAAAAAACACTCTCCAAAGCCAAGAACACAGCATCCATGGGACCTGACAACATCCCAGGCTGCGTTCTACATGAACTACATGAACTACAGGACGAACTGGCACCCCACCCAAGTACCATGCTCAATCACAGCCTCACCTCAGGCTTTCTGCCCACTGAATGGCGCACAGCAACCGTTATCACACTCCACAAAGGGTGAGCCACCACGAACCCTGGGAACTACTGCCCCATTAGCCTGATGAGCCTGGTCTGCAAGGCTATGGAGCGTATCATGATGGAACTTATAAACAATAACATTGCTAATCTCCAAACTCTGGACCCTATCCAGTTCGGGTTTGTAAAAGGCAGATCATGTCTCCTAAACCTGATAGACTTCTTTGAAGCGGTCACCAAAGCCATAGATGAGGGTAAGGTGGTACACACAGCCTACCTAGATCTCGCCATGGCTTTCAACACCATTCCCCACTCTGGAATTATAAACAAACTCACTAAACTAGGTATAAATCCCTATGTCACAAGATGGGTTGCCAACTGGCTCACTGACAGAACCCACACTGTGAAAGTAGCAGACTCTAAATCCAACTTCAGACCAGTGACAAGTGGAGTACCACAGGGTTCAGTCCTAGGTCCTCTCCTGTTTGGTATCTACTTCTGTGAAGTACAGGCTAACACAGAAGGTCTTTGGCCAACAAAGTTCGCAGATGACTGCAAACTAGGAGCCATAATCAAAACTCCTAATGATGTGGACATCCTACAAAAAGGGCCTCAATGAAACAGATGCCTGGTGTCAAAGCCGTGGCCTCAAGCTCAATGCCAAAAAGTGCACTGTCATCCCTTTTGGTAAAAACTCTGTACCCATGAATTACCACATAAGCGGTAGTCTACTTAACACCAAAAGTGTGATAAGAGACCTTGGGACACAGGTGGACAGTTGTCTCTCCTTTGATAATCACATCGCCACAGTAGTCAGGAAATCCTTCTGTGTGGCACACCTCATCACAAAAGGTTTCTCATCCAGGAAAAAAGAGGTCATTGTTCCCGTCTACTCATCACTCATTAGACCCATTATAGAATACAACGCCCCTTTTGGTATGTACCTCACAAGACATCTACAACAACTGGAAAGGCCACAGAAATACCTCACAAAGAGGATTACTGGCCTCAAACAGATGCCCTATGCAGACCGTCTCAAAGAACTCCAGCTTTATTCCATCGCATATCACCTATTCAGAGGCGATCTCTGACTAACATACAAAACTATGTCAAACCCAGAGCTGTTGAACATGCTCCACGTAAAGAAATCCCAATCCCGACGAACTACACGCTCTAGGGACCTAAACCATGTCACCACAATAAACAGAACATGCTGGAGAGATAGATTCCTGTCCCAGAGACTTCCCATACTCTGGAACAAACTACCTATCTACATAAAACAAAGCTCCTCATTAGCACTCCTCAAAAAAAATCTTGATGATTGGATGAGAGATAGGAAATTCACCCTGGGGATCTCTTCTATGGCTCTGCTTGACAGGGGCACAGGAAATTATTTTCTTGGGTGGCAAAAGCCAGGGTACCATTTGGCTAGGCTTATATAGGCCCTAGGGCCAACAGCCTAGTACCTACCTATGTTCTTTAAATAGGGCTGATGTCCACCCACACTATTTTAGAGATTTCTTGTCCATAAAGACAAGCTGACATCCACCTCACCTGTTCCCAAACAAGATTTGAAGGATCTTAGCTATGTAGAAACGCATGAATCTCTTGGAAAGAGACTTCAAGAAACAGGCTTTCCCAAGTCCTATACAAGTCTGAGCAGGCCATAGACTCAGACAGATTAGAAGGTGAAGGGGTAGAACTGTAGGGACAGGGTGCCCCACCTCTGCCCAAGATGCCTAAGGAGCATAACAGGAGATGGTGGGAAGAAAACAGTATTGCAAAAGTGATTTACTCGAGCATCTACAACTAAAGCAAGTTCTTACAGAACAGAAGAATGCTCTTTGTATAGAGCATTGCTGAAGTGGTCCTTACTACTGGAATGATTCCCAGCGCTCATAAGGCAAGAGATGTGGACAGAGTGGGTGGGGGTGAGTTGCAATAAGCCGTGAAGAATGGTAGGAGCAAATCCAGCTTTTGCCCTGGTAGCAAGCCAGAGTATTTGGAGAAAGTGTGAACGGACGACTAGGTAGAAGTCTCAAAAAAGCCTGAGTCGCAGCCCCCCCCCCCCCCCCCCAAAGAAGAGTAACCATGATTACAGTATACACAATGCTACGGTTTTTCACAGTCCCTTCAAACCTTTTCCCCAAGATAAGAGTAACAAAGTAATGCAATGGGCCAGCCGCTATTATACTGTTTATTTGGAAACTGGTTTTGCCCTGCTTGGATGCAAAAGGCACAAATAGCTGATTTAGCAGGAATGATTTTCTTGTCTTTACCTAGACAGTATCTCAGCTCCATATGTACATCTAAGGAGTGAATTTGTTCTCCCTTGCTCTACTGGGCAAGAAATGAAACAGGTAATTGAATAGCTTGATTGACTGAGAACTCAACCACTCCTTCTGGCATAAGTGGGGGAATGGTTCTAAAACTGATCCTTTCCATACATCATCTGGATAGTTCTAGTATCCTGGTGTCCTTGATCCTGCAATACTTAATTGAATTGTTCAACTTAGGCCTGGAATACGCTTTTATAAAGATAATGCTCTCATATACTTCAGTCTACATTCCTATGGATCCTCCCTTTGCATTCTTGAAGCACACGCTGAAGGGAATCCTACATTTGATTCACCCTAAAAGTAGTGCTCTTTCATAGAACTTGAATTATGTCTTAGAAACACTGACAGCTCCTTCTGAAACTTCTGGCTTAGCCCACCTAAAATGTCTAACCTGGAAGACTGTCTTCTTACTTGCTATCACATCAGCTAGAAGGATTTCCAAACAGAGTTCGAGATTCAGTTGTAAAGAATAATAAAAAGGAAGAGATAGAGACACTGCTGTTCATTCAAGCTCTAGTTGTGGCTGAAAATGATCAAATGGCCAGCCTACTTACCCAGATACTTAAAAAAAACAAAAAAATCCCCCATAATAATAATAATAAACTGTACTAATAAAGAGAACCATTTCTAGTATGCCCCAATAGTTCAGGAATTTTCGTATCAACATATTTTTAATACTGGGAGAAGATGTACATATAATTATTAGAAAAATGTCTCTATTATGTCTTGGACCATGCAAGCCTGTCACTGGAGATAAAACTGGATAAAAGTGCAAAGAAAAGGCACTGGCATTTACCAATGATACATGGACAGACCAAGCAATTTTCTCAATATTGGCAGAAAATTATTACAGATACTACCAAAATGAACCCCAATGAGAGGTTTGTAAACAGCTGGGAAAGAGTAAAAATGGAATAAATGGAAGGATTACAACAACCTCTAAGACTAAAAAGAGAGGTGAACAATGTGTGATTGAGAATATGACTAAAAGCTGGCTCTGGGTAGGTCAGTGAAACAACTAAAAGATTTACAACAGAGACAAGAGGGATGTTGCATAGAGTTAGGAAAGGAAATTAGGGAGGCCACAAAGGGAGATAGACAAGACACCAAACAGGCAGAGAGAGTTTAAGAGCAAGGTTATGAAGAAAAAGTTTTTAGGAAACACCCCAGGAGTGCAGAAAACCCTGGCACTGAGACTAAGGCACAGGAAAAAAGAAAGATGGGTATTTAAAGTTATAGACAAGGACAACACTATCATGAGTGACCCAAGTAAGGTGTTAAATAATTTTCAGGATTATTTTCGGGACATTTATTCTCTACCTTCAAGAGAAGAAGTCATAGATTGTTTCGATGACCTGCCCAGAGCCAGATTAAGAACTTCTCAGTCACTTGAAGCCCATTCCAGCTGAGAAATTGAGGGGAAACTCTTAGCAAGCTGCTGAAAGGCAAAATCTCAGGCCCTATTTATTAGTAGAGGAAGGTATTAAGACTACACTCATCATTAATGAATGAGGTCTTCAAAAACACAGGTATCCCTACCTCCTGGAAGGCAACAGTAACAGTGGCCATACTGAACCCAGGGAAAGACCCATCAAGTCCCATGTTTGTACAGACTGATCTTGGTTCTTGACCAGCACTACAAAATATTCATGAGAGTATTAGCAGCCAGAAGTGTGCCAATAATCGGAGATAATCAATGTGAGTGTGTAAAAGGAGGCAAACTTCTAAGAACATCATAAAGACTCTTTCTTTACTGGCACGGCAAGGTGAACATACCAATCAAACTGTGATTACACTAAGGAGAGGAGCAGGGAGTGTTCAATATTGTCAGCTGTGCCTATTTAAAATGTTATAGTGGCTTCATTTCCCAACTGAAATCATAAACCTATTGAAAAGTATGTATCAGGGGGATACAATTAAAGTGAATGCTGAGTTAACCCCTGTTTTACCACAGCTATAGGCAAAACACAGTGATGCCCTTTTTCTCCAGCACTGTTTGCCCTTTGCCTTAAACCACCCGCCATAAGACTGTGGGAATCAGAGTTAGCAGGAGTGGTAATGAGAGATATGGAGAAAAAATAGTCTTGTTTTCAGATGATTTGCTGGTCTACCTAATCAAGCCTAAGGTATGTATGGAAAAATTATTTCAGATATTACTAGAATATGGACAGGTATAAGGATACAATGTGAACATATCCAAAATGCAAGCCATAAAATAAATCAGCAGCTCTGTCAAGAACTGTATAATAAACACCCAAGTGTATTACAGGAGGAAAGAATAAATTACATAAGCATAAATCTAGCAGACTCTCTGACAGAATCTGTTAGAAACACAAAACAGTAAACAATAATGACTTGAATAAGCAGCTGGCAATTAACTAATTAGAATTAAAACAAGAGATACACAATCCATGCAGATGTTTGTTCTACCATTGCTATTAAATGGTAATCAAGCACTGCCACTGAATCCTGGGATCTCTTTCTTTAAATATGTTAATCAGCTTTATCTGGGGCCAGTCAAAACCTAGAGTCACATGGGAAAAGATAATGAAACCAAAGGAGTTAGGAGGTCTGACCACTACAGATTTATGGTCATTTTGGACAGCCTTGCAGCTCAAATATTTACAGTTTGGCAGCAAAAATGGACCAGCCAAGGTGGTATAGCTGAATGGGGCAGCATTAAATCTGTAGTGACAGATCCTGAAACCCATATTCTGGAAACAGGAAGATAAGTTTAAAGGAATGTGGAAGGAGAATGGCCTGAGATCTGGAAGAGTAAGCATATAAATATGGGAAGTGAAATAGCTAGATATACCCTAATAAAGGTGAGTATCCGTGAAATGCAAAGAATCTGAACTAACTGAGAGATGGCAACATCTAGAAGAAAGAGGTGCTACTGCAACAAGGGGATTTTTTAAGCTAGATTTCAAGCTGGGATGGAGAATTTCAGCTATGTAACAGATTAAAAATCATGGCAGAAACTAAGTCTGCTGTATCTGACTGGAGTAACCATCTACCAGACATGCAGTCAGGAGTGGGTAGTAATTAAAATAATTTTTAAAATCTAGTAAATTTTAAAGGAAACAAGATGCAAATTAGGAGACAGCATTGACAGGGGTGAGAACAGAGGCTGGGAAAGTGTCTTCTCTGAAAAAAAAATGGAAAAAGATATATAAACCACCATGAAAAATTATTAGCTTGAGAAAATTCCAAATTTTCAGATGGAAAAGCTTACACAAGTACTTTTTCACACTTTCCCATTTACAGAGGATATACCCAGCAGTAGACAACAGTTATTGGCAATACGCAGAGAATATTTTTTGATACTGGGTACATGTTTTCTAAGAGTGTCTCAAGTTGAAAGTAGTAAGAGAATTTTCTCAGCAATAAAGTACTAGAATTGTGGCTGGAGAAACCCCTTTATCCATGACTACATCCATGAAAGGAGTCCTTGATGAAGGTAAATGGAACAAATATGACAAGACACTTTTAGCAGGACAGCTACTAACTACAAAACAATAAATGCTATTACAAGGAGATGGAAAAAGGTGGACCCAGCTAGGATAGGAGAGACTTACGAGTTGACGAAATGATTTATCAACAGGAAAAGCTCTTATTGGGGGACAAGGAAGAAGACAAGCTGATGAACAAATGGCATAGATGGTTGAAGGACAAAGTACAATAGCAGGGGAATGAAATGCAAGACAGACAATAGGAAAGGGGTTGTCCCACAAAGAGAAAAGTAGGGAAAAAGTTGACCTTGTCCAGAGATTCACTGATAAACATAATTCAGGAAATTTTCATTATCAAAAATATACAAAAGTAAAACTATGGAAATTTGGAATGCAATGCTAACATTTGGCTAATTACTGAATGCTACTGATTTAGATTGATGGTAATAAAAAGAGTTGCTTATAATGACTGAAATAAAAATTATAAAAAACCTAAAAACCTAGTTACCCATCTATCACAGCGAAGATGTAAAGGGAGTAGGAATTGCTTTTCCCCTAATAGCTAATGTGCCACAACACTGTGCTGAAGTCTGATATAATTAGTATAGGGCCTGGAAACTCAGATGGTTTGGTATTTTAAAATATTTATAGAACCATTACCTTTGACTTTTTTATGCTTAAATATGCATTGTTAGTTCAAAAAGGCCCTGTACCTTCATCCTTGAATGTATGTGTGTGTGTGTGTGTGTATGCATATTTATACATACACGTGTGTGTGTGTGTGTGTATATATATATATATATATATATATATATATATATTTATATATATACACACACATATTTATTTATTTATATATATATATATATATATATATATATATATATATATATATATATATGTGTGTGTGTGTGTGTGTTTACTATCAAAATGTGGAACAGCAGGCACAGAGAGACTCCTGTTCTTATCATGTTTGGTCTCATAGAAAGAAGAGGAGGAAAATGAAGGCGAAGACATTTCCGATTTTTAAGCCCTAGGCTGAGTGGACAAAGCCTCATCAAAAGATAACTTAATCAGACCTTTCGAGATAAGCTTGTTCTTTCTTTCTACAATGGCCCAGTGACTAAAAGCTTGACAAACAGCACAGTCATCTTTGTAAATGCACTGGGCTCAAGCAGTACACACAAGATGAATGACCATCAGAATTGGGCACTTTTCTTCCACAACCATAACATTGCTTAAAGCCAGTTGTTCATTTATCTTTATCTGCCATGTTCGTCTGAATTGCGAGACTCCTGGCTAGAAGAGTTTTTTGAAAAGCCTGCAATGCTAGGATATCAGCTCTCATTTCCAGAACACTGATAAGTGTGTTGGCCTCTTCGAGTGACCATGTACCTTTGACTGTCTTTCCCAAGTAATGCCCCCCCACCCGAAGTTAGAGGCATCTGTGGTCACTGTGGCTTTGGGATGAGTTAGAACAAATGGCCGGCCTTCGTGTATTTGACTGGAGTGGATCCATCAAAGAAGGCAACTCCTGCAAGCCTGAGTAATCATGACCGGCCTAGATAATGGGAGTTGGAGAATAGTGTCCTTTGGTGGATTCTCATATGGAAGCTAGCTAGTGGTAGAAGACTGATTACTGCTGACATGGATCCCAATGCTTGGAGTATCAGATATGCTGAATAGACAAGTTGTCTGAATAATCTTTCTGACTAGGAACTGAATAGTTTGAATCCGAGACAGAGGGAGAGAAACTATTTGACTGGCTGTACTGAAATGACCACTGATGAATTTCAGAGTTTGAACTGGATTCAGTTAAGATTTGCTGTTACTGACAGAAATCCTCAGATAAAAGCACAGCTGGAGTAAGTACTCCCTTGATTGTATTGGTGGATGCCTGGTTGGGGAGGTCAGGAGCCAGCTGCCCAGGTATGGAAACACTCAGAATCTCAGCAGTCTCAGGTGAGCTCCTACTACTGCCATGCACTTGGTGAACATCGTGGGGTCTGTGGCGAGACCACAGGGCAGTAATCTGAATTGGCAATGACAGGCTCCCAGCCGGAAGCACAGACATCTTCTGGATCACCAATTCATTTTGATATGATAGTGCGCATCCTGGACATCTATCGAGCACATCCAGTTGTCCTTGTGCAGAAATAGCAAAATGGACTGAACTGTGACCAGTCACAACATTGTATACTGAACAGACTGATTTAGTCTGTTGAGATCCAAAAATCGGTCCTTAAGTCTCCTGTTTTATTTGGCACTAAAAAGAATCCTGAATTATTTCTGGACTCTCTCTGGTCAGGGGGACCACTTGCACGACTCTTGTTTAGCAGGTTGCTTATTTCTAGTGTTGCTGATTCCTTTTGAATGGATGGAAGTTCCTTTCTAGTGGCCACCACTATGACCACAGCATCAACTGGTACTCCTTTACTCCAATGTGGTCTATCTTTAGATGGGCCAGGATCCTGTCTGGTCTCTTGAGAATAGGCTCACCTGTATTTGGTTCTTTCCACACCCACCAAGAGAGTAAATCTATGAGCTCATCCGCTGGTGGAACCACCCAGGAAGTAGATGGGCCAGACCTAAAGGCCTCCAGAAACACTGATTCCTCTTGGGCATCCCTTTGTTTGAGGAGTTCTAAGATGTTTCCACATGAGACATCATTGGGTGGTGACCTAGGAGATTCTTGCCCCTGATGAAAATCAGTGTCCTCAGTGACAGACTCTTGCAGACAGTCTAACTGCCTCCCTTATGCACTTTCTCTTCTGAGCTACCTCCTAGGTGGGATTCTCTGGGGAGGTATCAGAAAAAAATGATACCCTGCTAGGTGGACTGGAAACTGGTTCAGGCTGGTTGTCCCAGTGGAATGGATGAATGACGCTCTAGACAAAAAACTGAATGAGACTGGGAATTTGGATCTGAGGTGGAAATAGTTGTCTCAACTCTATGTAAAGAGAATGCTCTCTCCACTACCTTGAAAGTGGAGTGCCTGGGAGAAACTGAAACCAATGAATCCAACAAGGCAGGCTTGTGGGTCATCGGCTCTCGTTGTCCTGCAGGCAAACCACCCAAGGAGAGAGTTGCAGCCTAGCTATCTAACGCCGATACTCCTATGGGAAGAGACATCTCCAACAATTTTGGAGACAAATCCAACATCCCGGAGCTAGTACTGATGCTTTGGCTCCGAGAGTCATCCAGCTCCAAGGTACTCGGGGCAGGACAGCTCAGAGGCATCATCAGAGTTGATGATGCCAGTATCTTTGGATCCAAGGAAGAGGACTCCAAGGCTTTCAGATCCAATGGCTCTGAAACTGAAGCAAGGATCTAAGAAGGAGTTACGAGCAGAGCTGTGGCTCTAAGGAGGACCTGATGGGGTTGGAGGCAAAAGAACTATTTGAATTTGTGTCCAGTGGAACTTCCTCATCCTATCCACATATACCTAGGATAGGCTCCAGGAAGAATGAAGAAAAGAAGCTATGGATGGTCTCGAGTGATGACAGGAAGACTACACCAGAAAAGGTAAGGGAAGCCTACACGTTTTTGTTTGTTAAATTAGAAAGGAGAAGATCTGAGGAGATTTTTCAGATCTTAACTTCATATTCGATACATTCAGATCAGACTTTTTAGCTAATTTAACCGGTGGTTCTGTTGGAGGAGCGGAGGTCGAAGCCAAGGGTGTTCTGGGGAATCTCTTATGAGATTCAAAATACAATTGCCTTTTTTTTCTAGTTGTTTGGGGATTTGAGCCCCAGCATCTGTTAAGGAAGACTTAAAGGGAAGTAAAACCCTGAAGATTAGCTTATTTTTCCTATCAGAGAGTGGGAGTTGAATCCCTTACAAATATCACATTCAATGTACAAATGTCGAGGACTTAAACAATACACACACTCAGTGTGTGCACCTGTTTAGGTATTTTGTGGCCACACACCACACACTTCTTAAAGCTGGAGGGTTTATACGACATTTGGAAAGATAAAATCTAAAATCAGAACAGCTATAATACAAAAGGACAGAAAAAGTGGTATTTAATAGTACTACTGACGTACAAGAGAAAGAAAGGGAAATACCAGCAATGGTGTTAATAGTACTCAGAGTACGAGGAAAAAAAAAAAGGAGAGCCAATACCTGTGAAAAAAAGGTTAAAAGGAGGAGAGAGTAATAACTATAATAGATTGGGTAATAAAGGAAGTTTAACTCACTGACTTGAGAGAGTTACAGGAAAAGGAAAAATATTCAAAACTAGAGAGTACACAAGCTACATTCGAACGCTAAGGCAGCAAATGAGATCTGAGGTATGTTAGGTGCCTGGGACATTATGGGTAAGGGGAGGAGCTCAAGAGTTTAGGTGTTCTAAGATCTGGAAGAAGGATCGGATCTGAACCCAACTGTTAACGAATCAACAAAAATGACATAATCAGATTTAAAAGCTATGTACTCGCCATAACTAGGCATCTGTGTTTTCCATTTTCATTTTTCCTCAATGAGTGGGATTACAGATTAGAGTAGCAGATCTGTACCCATCTGTTAAGGGATGAATGAAAATGACATCAGATCTACACATTATATGAGGAGCAGACCAAAAATCTGATGCAAAAATCTGCACAACTGATTGTACAGACCACGAAAGTCAAGTGTTGATGACCTAGAGGAATTCATAACATTTCTGCATGAAACACAGGAGGGAAAAATAAAAGTGGATGAGGACTTAAATGGAATAATATTGATTCAGCAACATTGATAAGGAAACTATTTACAATTTATGTTAAGCAACAACAAACAGGGAAAAGAAAATGCTGATCACTGCTTGTGTTCGTAAGGAAATGACTGTTACCACTATCGATATGCAGTGATAATGGGGTTATTAAAGGTTAAATTATTTTAAATACTTCTGCCAAAATAAAATCTATACCAAATGCACAGAAGATTAACAACATACTATATGGAAGCAAAATCATCACTATGTAGAACTAATTGTAGTGATGAGTTCAGGGGAAAACAGGAGAAATGTGGCAAATTTTGAAAGGAAAATTCCTTGAATGCAACAACATAAAAGAAAAATTACCATCAGGATCTAGGCACACAAAGTCAGGATTATATATTTCCATAAGAACAAGAGATTTAAGGTGACAGCCAAACAAATATAAGAAATGAAAAAAAAAGTCAAACTATAGCTTCTGGAAACTGAAATAAACAAGCTGAACAGTCAAATTAAAGACAGCATGAGACATCACGAAAAAAATTGAAGAAAATTTATATAAAGATACTGAGCATTACAGGAAACAATTTTATAGATACAAAAGATATTACAGAATTAAAGACATATAACTTGATAAACTGTGTAGATTATAAAATTTAATTTCAAACAACAAATACACAAAAATTAATGCAAAGGAGTCTGGGTTCACAAAGGGGATGATAAAAGTACAGTTGCGTACACTTACCATAAATGTAGATGTTCGAGTGTATTCACTGTTGCAGTCATTACATTTGGGGTAATCTGGTGGCAGGTTGCCCTCAGTCGGCCTGAATTCCAAAGTCTTGGGTTCTGCATCGGTTGCTGTCTTCTCTTCAATGATGTCAGGTCATCAGGGGTATAAAACATGTAGCTGATGCCATTTTCCGACAGGGGGATGGCAGGAGGGTAACCTGGACTGCAACAGTGAATACACTCGAACATCTACATTTATGGCAAGTGTACATAACTGTACTATGTTCTTCGTGTTTCACAGTTGCAGTCATTACATTTAGGTAGAATCCCAAAGCTATGTTTGGGAGGCTGGAGCTAAACAGCATTAGGCGAGGCTATAAGGCCCTGCAGCACTGCAGTGGCAAAGCCTGCCCTGGACTTAGAGTAGAGAGGCAAATGGTAATGCTTTGTAAAGGTGTGAACAAAACTCCAAGTAGCAGCCTCTAGAATGTCCTTGGTTGGTACTCCTCTGAGAAAAGTTGCTGAAGTAGCTGCAGCCCTGGTGGAGTGTGACCTAATGCCCTTGGGCACAGGTTTGCCAAGGTGTAAGTAGCAGAAACAGATGCAATGGCTTATCCACTTTGAAACTGTCTGCTTTTAAATAGCCTTTCTTTCTGATCCCGCAGCATATGACACTAATAATTGCTCAGTTTTTCTTAGAGCTTTAGTCCTGCTCAAGTAGAATCATAGGAATATGCGGTTCTGCTGTATCAGTTCCTTGTGCTCGATTCCAAGCACAGAATCTCTTCCATTTATCAGCATAAGATTTTCTAATACTAGGCCTTCTGGCTTCCAAAATGACATCCATCACAGCTTTACTGAGAGGTGTCGTTTGTATGATTACAGGATTAGCCATGCTGCCAGGTTCAGAGTCTGTAGTTGATTGTGCAGGATCTGATTGTTTTGCTGGGGCAGTAGTTGTGGTTTTTGAGGCAAGGTCCAAGCTGGGTATTGAGACAAGTTCCTTAGGATTGGATACCAGTATTGGGGGGTCAGTCTGGGGTAAGTAATATCATTTTTGGCTTCTCTTGTCTGACTTTTAGGAGGACCTTGGGAAGAAGAGGCAGAGGAGGAAAGGCGTAAACTAATAGGTTTTTCCAACTGAAGGATAGGGCGTCCACTTTCCATGCTTGTCTGTGATATCCTTGTGCAGAATCTTTTCAATTGATAATTTTGAGGAGAGGCAAATAGGTCTATGTCTGGGCTCCCCATTTCTCTGCTATCATGCTGAAGACTCGTGTATTTAGTTTCGACTCGTGAGGATCCATAAGGTTTCTGCTTAAATCGTCTGCCAGTGTGTTTTGTTTCCTGGCAGGAATTGAGCTTGAAGATGTATTTGGTAGGTCAAAGCTGTGTCCCACAGTGCCATGGTTAATCTGCAAAGGGAGTATGAGTGTGTGCCCCCTTGCTTGTTTATATACCACATGACTGTGGTGTTGTCCGTCTTTATCAGTAGTTGTCCTGGATGAAGTAAGTCCTTGAAGGCTGTTAGGGCTTTTTGAACAGCTAGCATCTCTTTCTGGTTGATATGAAGATGCATTTCATTTGGTGCCCATATGCCCTGAATGCATCTTCCTGTCATGTGGGCACCTCAGGCATAATCTGTTGCATCTGTTAAGGTTTGGTTGGCAGGGGGTAGAGTGAAGGGCCGTTCCATGTTTTGGTGACAGACCTTTGCCCACCATAGAAACTCCTGTTGCAGGCAGGGGTGAGAGGAATCACTGTTTCCAGACTGTGTGAATGTTGACTCCATAAACTTTTTAGGTACCATTGAAGTTTCCTCATATGCAGTCTTGCATATGGAATTACTAGGATGCAGGAGGCCATGAAGCCCAGAGTCTGCAGAATTTGTCTTGCAGAAGACTGGGTTTTTGTTGCCACCAGTTTGAAGTAAGTAGTCAGTTGCCTTTGTTTTTCTGGGGTGAAGTAAGCCATCTGGGCAGTTGTACTCAAACTTGCACCCAGGAATGTTATCTTTTGAGAGGGTACCACAGTTGTGATTTTTTTTCCTTTATTGTGTACCCTAGGCATGTTAGGAGCCTTTTCACAAACGCCAGGTGTCGTAGAAGAGTGTCCTTGTTCTCTGCTTGAATGAGACAGTCGTCCAAGTAAGGATATATTTGAATACTTCTTTGTCTGCAAAATGCAATTACTGGTGCCAGGCACTTTGTAAAGACCCTGGGCGCAGTAGATAAGCCAAAAGGCAGTGCAGAGAACTGGTAATGCATTAAGCCAGCCTTGAATCTGAGGTATCTTCTGCATGACTGTCTTACTGGGACATGCAGGTATGCCTCTTTTAGGTCTAAAGTCAGCAGCCAAGCATTCTTGCCCAGCATGGGCAGAAGCTGTTGCAAAGTGAGCATTTTGAATTTTGGAATGCCCAGGTATGTGTTCAAAATTGATAAATCCAGTATTGGCCGCCTGGCCTTGTCCTTTCTGGGTACCAAGAACAGTCTTGAGTAAAAACCTTGCCCTTTTTCTTGTTCTGGTACTGTCTGAATGGCCCCCATACCCATGAGGGACATAACCTGTTTCTGTGCTTCTGCCCATTGTTTTTTTGGTAGATCTGGCCAAGCACTTGTCATTGGCAGAGTGTGGAAATGGAATCTGTATCCCTGTGATACAATGTTTAGTACCCACTTGTCCTGGGTTATTAACTACCAATTTTGAGCAAAAAGTGCTAATTTTCCCCCTATGGGTGCTGCCAAAAGATAATTGCTTGGTGTAGACAGAGGGAAGTCATTGGGATTGCTTTCTGTAGATTTGTGATTTATCTCCTCCAGATTTGGAGGTGGATGCGACCCATTGCTTTGACCTGTATGAGTCCTGAGCCTGGTACCTGGAACCCTTAGGGCGTCTGGATTTTCCCCTTTGAGCTCTGTGTGACACAGGAAAGGATCAATTTTTTTGTAGGCCAGTGTCTACTGAATCTAGGTGGCTGCACTTGTAAGAAATCTTTAACAGTTTGCATAGACTTAGCTTTGTCTTCCATTTTCTTTAAAACCTCTTCTGCCTTAATACCAAACAGAGAATCATGCTGTAAAGGTGCATCTAGCAATTCAGCTTTAACATGATCAGGCAAATTTTGCTCCTTTAACCAGGCATGCCTCCTAATCACAGATCCAGTAACTGCGGCCCTGCAGGAGGCCTCTAAAGAATCATAACAACATTGCAAAGTATGCTTTCCAACTTGTTCAGCTGCATGTAATAATTCCTGCAATTCCTTATTTTCTGCACATTTTGAAATCAACATCATTTTCTGTTTCAGCAATCCCATAACATGTTGTTGGTACTTAAGCATATGAAACTGACAGTTTAAGGCCCTGATTGCCAAGGTTGCAGATGTATAGACCTTTTTTCCCCATCTGTCCAGTGCCTTTGAATCTCTGGCGGAGGGGGTAGGGTTTTTTGCTGTTGAGGCCTTAACTCCCTTTGGACCCTGTGAAATAGTTTCAGGATCAGCAGCAGGGTTTCTAAATAAAAATGTATGAGAGTCAGGGACCCTGTAATACTGGTCAGGCTTACTGGGAGCCGGAGGTAAGGAATCAGGGGTCAGGCTTGACTCCGAAAACACATCATTCACAATGTGTAAAACAGGGGGAATGGCTAAAGGCTTGTGCTGAGGAAGAAGAAGGAAATCCCTGAGCCTCTTTTTTGATTCTGAGAAGTCTTGACTCTCCCAGTGAAAATGCTCCCTTAAAGTATGCAAGGTTTCTCCAAATGAATAATTCTCAGGAGGAGATACAGATGGAATAGACTCCTCAGCATCAGAATCCACATAGGGAGGTAAAGATAATTCCTGATCAGAAGAGGAATCAGAAGAAATAGAAACCTGATCTGAAGATTCATAGTCAGTGTGTCTTGCCTAGGCCTCTTATCTAGAAGGGGATGGGTACCCCTGATCAAGGTAATAAGGTCTTCAGCCATTTTGATCATCTGTTTTTTAGGCATCGAGGCCTATGCACGTGGCTCAGGCGTCATTTTTTTAGTTTTAGAAGGTGCCTTTGCCTTTGGTTTTGCAGCTTTCGTCGGTTTGATATAAAAATGTTGAGGTCTGAATACACCCTCAGAAGCCGGTGCCTGCTCAGCGGCTCCGGACCCATCCGAGGGAGATACATCCATCGGTCCAATACCTTGAGTATCTTGTGGCATGCCGGACTCCACATGGGTGTCAGTAGAGGCCTGTGACTCGAAGGTAGCGGGTATCAGGGGCTACGAAAGCACGGCTGGCTTAGGAGAAGCTTCGTCGTCGGTTTTGGATCTCGACTACCTTTCTCTGTCCTTTTCTTTGTGTTTTTAATGTATTCCGGTAGTTGGATTGCTATCCGATGACATTTCTGGGTAGTTAAATCTGTTTCCAAAATACTTCAATGCATAAACATACCGACACTTAATAGTGCGTTGGATAAATCTAGCACAAAACCAACAGCCAGGCACATTGTGATCAGGGCCTAGGCAAGGAATACAGTATAAATGGAAATCCTTATGAGGTATTTGCTTCCCACAAGTAATACAATTATTAACTTTTTCTGACATCGGTAAAAAGCAAGAAAAAAGTTTCCCCAATGGGGTACTTAGCTTTAGTGAAGACTTCGTTTCTGAAACTCAAACTCGAATATTTCAGTAGTCAGCCGACCAGCACTTGCGAAATGCTTCTGCTGCGGGCACCGCGTGGCAA
Source organism: Protopterus annectens (assembly GCF_019279795.1). Lineage (NCBI taxonomy): Eukaryota > Metazoa > Chordata > Ceratodontiformes > Protopteridae > Protopterus > Protopterus annectens. The sequence continues at coordinate 532,110,600 of NC_056741.1, forward strand.
GAAAGACTGAAGAAAACGGCATCGGCTGCATGTTTTATACCCCTGACGACCTGATGTCATGGAAGAGAAGACAGCAACCGACGCAGGACCCAAGCCCCTTTTTGGGGGGTTCCCCACAAAAAAAAAAAATTTTTTTTAAAATTTTTTTAAATTTTGGTTTTTTTTTTTGGGAAGGTTTTCCAAATTTCTTTTTATTCCTTATTTTTTTTTTTTTTTAGTTAATTGTTTTCAGTGGGCAAAGTTTTTTAAAAGAAAAACAGGAAAATAAAGTGAAGCCTTGATAGAATTTAGGGAAAAAAGTTTTAATTTTTTCCTTTTTTTCAAAAAAACAAAAAAAAAACCCTTTTCCCTAAATTTCCGTATTTTCCAGTGTGTTTTCCCTACCCTTTTTTATTTGGGGGGTTTTCCCCTTTTCGGTAAAAAGGTTTTTTTCCACCTTTTTGGGGGGGAATCTTTTGTTTTTAGGGTTTTAAAGGCCTAGAATGTGGCCAGGGTCGTTTTTAGTTTTAAAGCCTTTGGTTTTGCGGGCTTTTTGGGATTAAAAATGTTGGGGTCGGGGTCCCCTCAAAAGTTCCGGGCCAGCGGCGGGAAAAAAACCGATCATAGTTTTTAAATTTTTTTATTTTGCCACGGAGCAAAAATTTTTGTCCAAACAACCTTTTTTTTTTTGGGCTTAAATTCAGGGCAAAAAACCCAAAAGTCCAAACGGGCAAAAAAGGTTCCCCTTTGAATAAATTATGAAAAAAAAATTTTTATGTTTTTTCGTTTTTTGAAAAAAAAAATTTTTCTCCTTCCAAATTTCCTTAGTAATTTTTCCCCAAGGAAACAACACCCGGGCTTTTAAAAAAAGGGCTTTTTCCTCCCAACCTTTCCGAGGTAAGCAATCCCCAAGGGGGAGTGGGAAAAAAAAACCGGTTTTAAAAAGGGGAAACAAACAAAATTTTCCCCAAAGGGGCATTTTTGTTTAAACCCCTTGTAAAAAACACGGGAAAAGGTTTTCGGTTAAGTTTTACCCAAACCCCCTTGGGCCCCCTTTTTCAGACCCCTCCAGGAGGCAGAAAAACAACTTTTTTAATCCAAAATTTAAAAACTTTTTAGTTTCCTTTTTAATTTTTACAACGGTCTAAACTGTTTTTCCCTTTTTTTCCTTTTTTAGTTTATATTTTTAACATTTTGGGGTTGTATTGTTTAAAAATCCGGTTTTAAGGTCCCAACCCTTTTTTGAATTTAGTAAAAAAAGTTTTACCTGCATTTTTGTTTTTTGGGGAAAAAAAAATTTTTCCTTTCCAAATTCCTTATTATTTTCCCAAGTGAAAAAATTTTATCCCTGGGATTTTTTTTTCCCATTTTTTTTGGGGCCAAGGGGTATTTCTTTACTAAGGGGGGATGGTTTGGCCTTTTTGTTTAAGGGGGGTTGGAAAATTTAAAATTTTCGGCCCATTTTGGGTTTCATTTTCTTTTTTTAGTTGAAAAAAAACCCCTTTTGGGGGTTTTCGGCTTTGGCCGGCTCCCTTGGGTTTCCCGAGGGGCCTGGCCAGCAGGACGGGGAAAAAGCCCTTTTTTGATCAAATTTTTAAACTTTTGTTTGGTTTTTCAATCCTTTTTCTCTTTTTCCTTTTCTGTTTTTTTTATTTTCCTTTTTTGTGGATTTGTTTTTCCACTTTTGGGTAAAATTGTTTCCAAAAAAATTCAATGCCAAAAATTTACCAAAACGCTTTAATATGTGTTGAAAAAAAAAAACCAAAACCCTTTTTAAAAATTTCCTGGGCAAGGTTAGTAAAAATTTTGGAAAACCCCTTTTGAGGTTTTTGTTCCCCACCCAAGGGGTTTTTTCCCCAATTATTAACTTTTTTCCTGAATGGTTTAAAAAGAAAGAAAAATTTTCCCTTTTTGGGTATTTTTTACCTTTAAATAAAGCCCTTTGCGTTTTCGGGAAATTAAAACTGGGTTTTTTTCCTGTGGTCCCCTTTAAAAAGTTCCCTGGCCGAAAGGGCAAAAAAGAATTTTTGAAAAGAAAATTGTTTGCATTTTTACCCCTGACTCATGGGAAACGAACCACCGTTTGGGAAATTTAAGGTGATTTGGGGAAAAATTTGCAAAAGAACCCCAAAAGGTAATAACTAAAAGAAAAACCATTTTGAACAATTTAGTAAAAAAAGTTTAATTTAAACCTGTTTAAAAAAAAAAAAACAAAAACTCCCCTAAATTTTCCCACAGGAAGGGAAAAAATTTTTGACCCCTGGGTTTTGTTTTTGGCTTTTTCCTTCCTTTTCCTTTTCCAAATTTTCTTTAAATGGGAGTAAAGACTGACCCTCCCTTGTTCCTTTCAAAGGGGAAAATGGAAAAGCAAACCCCAGAATTTTCCGCCAGGGAATTTTGTTTTTGCCCGGGAAAAATTTGGAAGGCTTTTTGGAAATTAAAAGAATTGGAAAAGGGTTGGGCCCTTGAAACCTAACAGAAAGAAAAAAAATTTTTGATCAAAAGAATTTTAAACTTTTATTTATTTTTAATTTATTTATATTTTTATATTACTTTTTTACCATTTCCTGTTTTTTACTTAATTTTTAAGCATTTGGGGGAAAAAGGTTTTGCAAAAAGTAACAAAAAAATTAAAATAATGCCCAGTTTGATGAATTTTGAAAGATTTACTGCATTTTTCCGGCATGACAAAAAAAAAAATTTTTTTAAATTTCCTTGGTTCCATTTCGGGGTTTTGCTCCCCCTGGGCTTTGTTTTGGTTTCTTGTTTATTTTTTTTTCCAGATGTTTTTTTCCCACCTGGGGGGGGGTTTACAGTTTTGTTTTTTAGAGGATTGGAAAAGGGAAACTAAAATTTTTTCGTTTTGGGCTTTTGTCCCCTGCAAAAAAACGCTTTGGGATTTTTTGGGGCTTTAGGGAATTACCCCTGCCCTGAAGATCCTAAAACAAAGACAAAAAAGGGGAACTTTTTGAAATTAATATTTTAAACCCCCAATTTTGATTTTGTTTCTTTAGGACCTGGGTATATTAGTTTTTTCCATTTTTGGTTTTTAACTTAATAATTGGGTTAATTCATTTGCAAAAGGGTTTGTTAAAAAAATAAAAACAGGAAATAAAAGTGAAATTTTTTGTTTGTAAAAAAAAGGGTTTTTAGACTGTTTTTTGGAAAACAAAAAAACTTTAAAAACCCAAGCATTGAGTAAATTTTTGGTAAACCCCCGGGTTTGTTTTGGTTTGGGCCTCCTTTTTGGTGGGGAAAATTTTTTATAAGGGGATAAATACTAAACTTTTTTTGTTGAATTTTTAAAAGACAACAAAATTTTGGGTTTTTGGGGGTTTTCGTTCCAGCCCCAAAAAAATTTTTGGGAGGTTTTTCGGAATTAGAAAATGGTACTCCTTTTCCCCCTGGGGAATTTCCTGACCCAGGAAAAAAAACAACCTTGTTAAAATATAAAAGGGAAACACTATTTATTATGGGAATCCTGTTTTTTCCCACCTGGTGGTTTAAAGGGATTGAGTGGGAAATTTTAAAAGTAAAAAAGGGGTTTTAAATAACTCAATTTTGAAACCAGCCTTTAAGAAAGAAAAAAAGCATTTCTATCTGTTGTTTGAAAAACATACCCTTTTAAACCAAGGCCAGATAGGTGACCCTTTTTTGATTTTTTCCCTGGCCCCTTTTTTCTTTTTCCAGAGGAAAATTTTGGGAAAGGGGAAGTATTTAGTGGTTTGTCCTTGGGGGTTTAAAGAAAACAGGTCGTTTTGGGATTTCTTTTTATTAAAAAGCAGTTTCGGGGCCTCAAAAACAGGTCTTTTTGGGCAGGGGGCCTGAGCCGAGGAGCAAAAAAAGAACCTATCAAATTTTTTTTAAAATTTTAGTGCACGGTCTAGCAAACTTTTTGTCCAATTCTTTTTTTCCAACCTTTTTGGTAGAAATTGTTACCCCCTTTTCAAATTATTCTTAAAATTAACAAACAGGAAAAAATTAATTTGTAAAAAGGAAAAAAAGTTTAAAGGGGCATTTTTCGGGAAAAAAAAAACAAACAAATACCCTTTCCAAATTTCCCACCCCAAGGTTCCATGACCTTTTTTGGGCTGATGGCGATTTTTTTCGGGGGTTTCCATTTTCTGGTCCAAATTTTTTTACCACCTAGTATACAGTGGGCCCTGGGAGGGAAAGAAAACCCTAGAAAACCCCTTTTGGGTACCTTTTTTAAAGCCGTTAAACCCCATTTTCGGTTTAGAAACGGGATATTCGGGCCCCGAAATTCCTACCAGAAGGCAGAAAACCAATTTTTGATCAAAAGATTTTTTAATTTTTGAGGCTTTCCACTTAAACCTTTTCAGCATTTTTGAAAGGTTTTTTACCAGGGAAAGTTTTCCATTTGGGGAAATTTTCAAAGAAAAAAGGGAAATCCCTCAAGGCCCAAAACCCTTTAAATGAATTTGGAAAAAATTTACGTTTTTTTTTTCCAAAAAGTAGTTTTTCCGGATGGGTTTTGCACCCCGGGGCGTATTTGGGGTTTCCCTTGCCTCCACCCTTGGTGGCCGGGATTTCCAAAGTTGGGTCGGGCCCTGGCTTGTTTTCCCAAAATTTTAAAAGCCCCGGGGGTAAAAATCGCCTTTTGGGCCTTTTCCTTTTTTTCCCGCCCCGATGCCAGGGTGCCCCCCTGGGGAAGGCTTTAAATTTGGGATAAAGCTTTTTAAAATTTTTCCAAAACATTTAAAAATTATATTTTTTTTATGTATTACAAAAAATTTACCCATAATAGATTTCCCCACTGTAAGGGAAAGCACCCCAAAGGAATCCCCCAACAGATTTTTAAGGGGGGAAAGCCCCCAAAAAGAAAACCCCCTTTTTCGGCCCCCCTCCCCAAATTTTTTAAAGGTCCTGTCTATTCCTTCGGGATGTCGGGGATCATTGGGGTAAATTCCTTCCCTGGGGCTGGGGCCCTGGGAAAATTTTGGGAAGTTAAATCCCTCAGGACCGGGAAAACCCCTTCCCCCCAAAAAAATCTGGAGATAAAGGCCCAAAGGGAAGGGGGCTTTCAAATGGTATGCCACGGAGAAAGGAAACCAACCTAAAAGTCTTTTACCCACCCCTCTAAAACCCGTTGGGGTTTGGGGTCGAAATCTAAAAACGGCAAGCCCCAAAAGGAGAACCCCCAAAAACAATGCAACCCTAACCTTTTGAAACGTCGGTTTGAAATTGCCCTTGGCCAACACAATGCCAACAACTGGTCAGGTTTTTCCTGTACCCCTTTAGTCGTCCCAAGTAGAAAGGGAAGGCCCGGAAAGTCCGGGGTGCAGAATCCCCCTTTTATTTTAGGCTTGGGAAAAGTAGGCCAAATTTTGTAGTTTGGGTTAAAAAACCCGGGAAAATACCCCTTGGCAATAAAAAGGTAGGATTTGGTCCCAAAAGGGGAAACCCTACCTTTGAGAAAATTAAAGGAATGGCCACTTTAAAGTAAGATACCTTTTTCTTGGGCAAAATTGGGGGCCAAAGGGGTTTTCCAAGCCTGTCTCCTGGGATGCTGCTGGCAAAGGGAGGAGCGTTGTTTTTCCCACCGGAAATTCGGTTTTAAAAGGGGTTTTGAATGGTTTTTGGAAGGTTAAATTTAAAAATTCCCCCTTAAAAAAACGTTTTGGGGTGGGGGGGTGAAGAGAAGCCCCCCAAGGGGGATTTGAGGTTTCTCAGTTGGGGGCATGTTCTTGTGGAAAAAAGGTTAACCCCGGGGCCCCCACCTTGGGCCCCAATTCTCCCCCCCAAAAAATTCCAAAGGGGGGGTATCCATATTCATAAAGGGACACACCCTTTGGGTGGTCCAGGTGTGGAAACCTTTTCCTTTTGGCGATTGCCTCCTTTGTGGAAGGTTCGGGCCCCCCCTTCCAAATAAACCTTTCATATTTTTGGGAAAACCCGGGAGGGAAAAAAGGGTTTTCTCCAGAACCTAAATTTTGGGTTTGGATTAATCCCTAAATTTTGGCTGGGCATAACCCCCAAAATTGGGGAAAAGGCCTGGTTTCTCTGAGGAAAAAAGCCCTTTAAAAGGGAAAAAAACCATCTGTCTTCCAGGGGGGCCCTTTTTCAAGAATTACCCCCCTGGGGTCTGTCCCTAATTTTCGTGGAGGCCCTTATGGAAAGGGGGGAAAGAACCACTTTTAAAAAATTTTCCCGAAAGGACCCCACCTTAAAAGTTTGTGGGTTTTACCCCCTTGAGCGGAAATTTTTTAAAAGTTAAATATTTAAAGCCCCCAGACCTATTTCGGCCCCCCAAAGAAAAAGGATTTTGTAAAAGGAAGGGAGTCTGGGGGGCCCACCCATAAAAAATTCCGGGCATAAAAGGTGGGCTTTTAAAAAGGTGCTGCCATGAAAACTGGTCTTTCCCCAAACAATTTTTGGGATTAGTTTAAGGATTTAAAGAAAACCAAAAGGGTTCTTTGCAGTCGAAAAGGGGGGAAAATTCCCCTTGTTTGTTTATTTTCCAAAATAATGTGGTTTGCCCTGTTCCCTTATGGGCGGGTTTGGCCCCCCTTTAAAGGAAAAGGGGTTTAACCTGATTGTACCCCAAAACATTTTTTGGAGGTGAGAAGCTCTTTTTGGCCAAAGCCCTATCCCATTGTCCCCCTTGTGCTCCCCAAACCCGGGAATTCCCCTTTGGGAAGGGGTTTTTTGGCCCCCTTGGTTGCAAGGGGGCCCGCTTTTCCCCACCCAAAAAGGCGGGCCCCACCCCCGGAAAATTCCTTTGGAAAGGAAAAGGAATGGGGGATCAAAGGTTCAAAAAAAGCGGGGAAACTTGCGAGGTCCAAAATTTTTTTGGTAAAAAGGAATTTCCTTTTAAACCTTTTGTTTTTTAACAGAAAGGAATGCAAAAGGAGCCATGAAACCCGGGGCCGGGCAAGGTTTTTTAAAATCCCCCTGGGTTTCTTGGGAAAATTCCCCTTAAAGAAAACCCCTTAAAAAAGGGGGTTCCGGGTGGGGAAAACCCACGGGTGGTTGGGGTCCTTAGACTAAAACCCGAAAAGTTTCCCCGGGATTGGGCCCATCTTGTTTGGGATTTACTTTTCCCCAAGGGCCGAAAAAAGGGGAGGGTTATGGTTTTTAACAAAGTTTGCTTGCTGTCCGCTTGTATTAGGCAGTCGTCCAGATAAGGGTAGATTTGAATCCCTGAAGTCTGCAATGTGCAATTACTGATGCCAGGCATTTCGTGAATACTCTGGGCAGTAGATAAGCCAAAGGGCAATGCTGAGAATTGATAATGCTCTGACTCTGCAAGAAATCTGAGGTGTCTTCTGCAACTTTGTCTGATAGGGACATGCAGGTATGCCTCCTTGAGGTCTAGAGTCACCAGCCAAGACCCCTTGCCCAGCATGGGAAGGAGTTGCTGTAGAGTCAGCATTTTGAATTTTGGCACAATGAGGTACGTGTTCAGTGCGGACAAGTCGAGAATAGGCCTCCATTGATTTTCTTTTCTTGGAACAAGGAATAATCTTGAGTAAAATCCCTGGCCTTGTTCTGAAAGAGGTACCTTTTCTATGGCTTTCATTTGCATTAAGTTGGTAATTTGTTTCAAAGTCTCTGCCCTCTGATTTGGTGGCAGGTTTGGCATGCCTTTTCTTTTTGGCAATGAGTGGAAATGGAACCTGTATCCTTTGTCTATTATTTGCAGTGTCCATGTGTACCTTGCAATGCTGTGCCAATTTTTTGAGAATAAAGAAAGCTTTCCACCCAAAGGTGCTTCTAATTGAGCCCTGGTCGGTGGAGTCAAAATAGAGTCATTGAGTCTGTCCTGGTGTAGCAGTTGTAGTTCCTGCACCACCTCTCTGGTTGGGAGGCTGCCACTGACGGCCTCTGTAGGAGCCTCTAGCTTGCCCTCTACCTCTGGCACGTCTATTTCTGCCTCTTTGAGATCTGTCTGAGTCCGGAAAGGACCAATTCTTAGTAGGCCAATTTCTGCTGAATCTTGGTGGTTGGACTTGCAGAAAGTCTTTACCTGTTTGCACTGATTTTGCCTTTTCTTCAAATTTCTTTAAAACCTCTTGAGCCGTGGAACCAAATAGTTTTTGCTTTTCCATAGGAGCATCCAAAAGCTTAGCTTTAACATGGTCTGGCAGAGATTGTTCCTTCAGCCAGGCATGCCTACGTATAACTGCATCTGTCATAGCAGATCTACATGAAGCTTCCAATGCATCATAACCACACTGCAAGAAATGGTTACTAACCTGCTGGGAGTTATGCACCAGATCCTGAAGGGATTTACGATCAAGGGGTTCAGAAGAGGACAGTTTCTTATGCAATTCATCTAGTAAATACTCTTGATACTGTATCATATGGAATTGACAGTTTAATGCCCTCATGGAAAGAGTTGCAGAAGTATATACTTTCTTACCCCATCTCCCTAATGCTCTGGACTCCCTTTCAGAAGGTAGAGGATTTTTTGCAGTGGCAGCTGCAACCCCTTTAGGGCCCTGGGAAATACTTTCTGGATCAGCAGAGTGGGCCTTGTAAAGGTGAAAATGTGAATCCGGGACCCAGTAGTACCTATCAGGTTTGGCAGGAGCCAGAGGGCGAGAGTCAGGAGCAGTACAAGCATCTGAATAGACATCATCAATTACATTCAAAACAGGAGGTATAGCTAAGGGCCTGTGCTGAGGTAAATGTAAAAATGTCCTTAATCTCTTTCTGGAATCAGAGAATTCCTGACCCTGCCATTGAAAATGCTCTCTCATAGTGTGTAATGTTTCTCCAAATGAAAACTCTTCAGGAGGGGAGGCCGAGGGAATAGATTCTTCAGCATCAGAATCCTCGTAGGCCGAATAAGCCTCCTCCTGGTGGTCTGACAGACCAGAGCCATCCGTGGACTCATCTGAAGACTGTGGATCAGAGGGCTCAACCCCGGGCCTTTTGTCCGGAGGTGGTTGAGAGCCCCTGCCCGGATGTGGTTGGGAGCCTCTAATTAATGAAATCAGATCCTCTGCTAGGGTAAGAATCAGAGCTAGAAGGTCTCTGAGAGGAAACTTTGGGAGGCAAATCCTTAGAAAGTTTAGCAGCCTTAGCCCTAGAGAAAGCCTTAATGGACATGGAAGCAGGGGGTCTGGCTGCACCACGTGCAGGAGTAGACTTATCTAGAGCAATGGTGTCGGAAGATTCCTGGACACCGGTTTCAGAAGGTAATTCAATGACCGACTCGGCCGGGGCCTCCGGGGCCGAGGTAGTCGGTTGCGTGGTTTCGGTAGTAGGAAGAGCCAAGGACTCTGTTTCAGCCGAGACCGAGACACTCGCGGTAGGCCTGACCGAGGTTTCAGCCGAAACCGCGGCCCGCGTGTGTCGGTCCTTGTCCTTCCGTTTTTTGACTAAATGCGAAGTCGGAGTCTCCGGCGGCATTTTATAAGCAAAACTAGCCCCAAAAACTCCTCTGCAAACTTCGACCGACATCTAAGAGTTCGTCGGTTGAAGGAAGCACAGGCTGAACAGGCCGAGACGTCGTGGTCTGGGCCTAGGCAGGGGAGGCAGTAAGAGTGGAATCCTTATGAGGTATTTGTTTCCCACAGGTTAAACAATTATTAACTTTATCTGACATCGGCTGAGGCAAGAAAGAGTCCCCAATGGGGTACTTAGCTTTTTCGAAGTCTTCGCTATCTGAATCACAGGAGCTGACCGACCGGCACTTGCGAACTGCTTCTGCTTCACGCGGCAAGAAAGACTGAGGAAGATGGCATCGGCTGATGCTTTTATACCCCATACGCTCTGACGTCGGGGAAAGTGCGACATCAGCCGAGGTCAGACCCAGACTTTGGAATCCGGCCGACCGAAGGGCTGCCTGAGGCAGGACACCCCATATGTGATGACTGCTGATGCATCCTTGAAGGACATGCTAGATATTCCTCCCCAGAATCTAAATCCTCATCCTCAGACAAAGTGACCCTAGGCTTTTTAAAGGGCATGGAAGTAAAAGGAAGCCCAAAAGTGGAAGGAAAACAGATCTTCAAGGGATTTTAAAGCCATAAGGACTTTAAAAAGACATTCAGTGAATCTTGCCACTCCTTTTGTGGTCATTAGAACAGGAGCAACATGCCTTTTTTTTTTCTTTCTGACAGAGACGTCTGCTCTGATAAACCTTGGGGGTTCAGAACCCTGCCTTACTTCTATAAGGGAAACCAGTACTTCTTCCCTCACTACAATCTGAGGAATTCTCCTAGGCCCCTCAGAAATTACCAGATGTGGTTCCCCCTTCTCTTCCTTAATGGACGTTGGCTCAGACTCGGAGGATGTTCAAAGTGCAGGTCTTGTGTTGGCCTCCAACAGGGTTGCTACAGAGGGGGCAAGTGTTGGAACCAAACATTCCTTAGTCTCTTTATCTGACACCACAGTGTCATCTGAAAGAAGCAGGACAGCAGAACTACCCAATTAATTGTTTTGATTTCTTTTTTAAAGGCAGTAACATCTGAGCATGGTAATTCTGAGGCCATGGTCCTTTGAACAAGTAGATGAAGTCACTGGTTTGTTAAGGAAATGGAAAGGGAAGAACGATGGACGCACAAGGTCTTAGGAATGAAGGCCTTACAAATATCACGCTGCTTGTGGTTGTGCTCTGCACCTAAACATAAAAAGTGAAGCAAAATGCTCAAAACCCACGTTTCAAGGACGTAACCTAAAAAAGTACAGCTGCGTACACTTACCATAAATGTAGATGTTCGAGTATATTCACCGTTACAGTCATTACATTTGGGTTGTCTGCTTGCAGATAGCCCTCAGTTGGCCTGATTAACAAAGTCTTGGGTCTTGCATTGGTTGCTGTCCCTTCTTCCACGACGTCAGGTAGTCAGGGGTATAAAACATGCAGCTGATGCAATTACATCAGTTTTTCTTGTCCCAGATGTCAGATGCCCCCCTAATTGGAAGCAATTAAATATAAAAGTACAATGATATACCTCCAACAAAAAAGCAAATATACCAAAAAGGCTTTTAAGCATAGTAAAGGAAAGTATAGGTATAGCCAAAAGAAGTTAGGGGGCTGGAGGGAGGGTAACCAGGACTGCAACAGTGAATACACTCAAACATCTACATTTATGTTAAGTATACACAACTGTACTATGTTCTTCGTGTTTCACTGCTGCAGTCATTACATTTGGGTAGATTCCCAAAGCTATGGTTGGGAGGAGGAATTTAGACAGCATTAGGGACAGCTATAAGGCCCTGCAAGACTGCAGTGGCAAAGCCAGCTCTGGATTTAGAGAAAATTGGTAAATGATAATGCTTGGTGACAGTATGTACAGAACTCCAGGTAGCAGCTTCTTGGATGTCCCTGGTAGGGACGCCTCTGAGAAAGGCTGTAGAGGTAGATGCAGCCTTGGTGGAATGAGGTCTGATCCCATGGGGGATAGGTTTTCCATGGTGCTTATAGCAGAAATAAATGCAATGGCTTATCCATTTAGAAAGGGTTTGCTTTGAAACAGCCTTTCCCTCTGCCCCTGCAGCAAATGCCCCCAGCAGTTGCTCAGATTTCCTTTGAGGTTTAGTCCTGTCCAAGTAGAATCTAAGTTGTCTGTGCACATCTAAGGAATGCAGTGTCCGTTCCCCTTTATTCTGTGGATTGGGAAAGAAGGTTGGCAAACGAATGGACTGATTAAGAGCCACACTGGATACCACCTTGGGCATGAAGGATGGATTGGTTCTGAGGGACACCCGGTCTGCATGAAAGATGATGAAAGGCTCCACTGCCATAAGGGCCTGTAATTCAGATACCCTTCTAGCTGAAGTAATTGCTAAAAGGAAAGCTGTTTTCCAAGAAAGAAATTTTAAGTCTGCAGTAGCAGCTGGCTCGAAAGGAGGTAGAGTGAGTTTCTTCAAGACAAACTTAAGGTCCCAGACTGGGGTTGGAGCTCTCTTGGGTGGTCTCAAATTTTTGGCCCCTCTGGGGAACTGCTTGAGCAGTGGATGAGAGAAGAGGGAAGGTTCTGTGTTATAGTGAGCTGAAATGGCTGAGGCGTGGATTTTAATGGAGGAAAAAGACAGGCCCTTGAGAAGCATCTCAGTTAAGTACTGTAAATCTGAGGTAAATTGGGCACTGCTGTGCTCATCCCTAGAGATTGGTTCCAGGCACAGAATCTTTTCCATTTTTCAGCATAAGATTTTCTAGTACTAGGCCTCCTTGCCTCTAAAATGATATCCATCATAGGTTTACTGAGGGATGGTAAAGGAGAGATTATGTAATTAGCCAGGCTGCAAGGTTCAGTGTTAGAAGATGAGGGTGTAGAATCTGGTTCTCCTGCTGAGACAACAGGTTAGGAGTCTGAGGCAGATGCCATGGGGATAACAGTGACACACTGCGCAGGAAGGGGTACCACTGTAGGTGCGGCCATTCTGGAGCAATCAAAATCATCCTTGGTTTGTCCTGTTTGATTTTTTAGTAGTACTTTGGAGAGCAGAGGCACAGGGGGGAAGGCATAGACTGAAAAGTTTTTCCAGCTGAAGGACAGAGCATCCACTTTCCAGGCTTGTTTGTGGGGAGTCCTTGTGCAAAATTTGTCCAATTGGTAGTTATGGGGAGAGGCAAACAGGTCTATATCTGGGCTTCCCCATTTGCTTGTCAACATGTTGAAAATCCTTGGTTCCAGTTTCCACTCGTGTGGGTCCATGAGGTTTCTGCTTAGTCCGTCTGCCAGTGTATTTAATTTTCCTGGCAGGAATTGAGCTTGTAGATGCACTTGGTAGCTCAAGGCTGCGTTCCACAATGCCATGGCTAGTCTGCAGAGGGGTAAGAATGTGCATCCCCCTGCTTATGTAGCACATAACAGTGGTGTTGTCTGTCTTTACCATTAGTTGTCCTGGAAGAATGTGGTCCTTGAAAGCTGTCACAGCATCCTGTACAGCTAACATTTCTTTTTGATTGATATGCAGGTGCATTTGACTTTGGTTCCATTTGCCCTGAATGCATTTCCCTGCCAGGTGAGCCCCCCATACATAGCCTGATGCGTCTGTTGTTAGAGTTTGGGCGGCAGGGGGTGGTGTGAAAGGTAGTCCCTTGTTTTGGTGGCAGGCCTCTGCCCACCAAAGGAACTCTAGGTGTAGGCAAGGTATGATAGGAATCATTATTTCTAGATCCTGAGAATGTTGACACCATAGGCTTTTTAGATACCACTGTAATTTCCTCATATGCAGTCTTGCATATGGAATTAGAAGAATGCAGGAGGCCACGAACCCCAAGGCTTGCAGTATTTTTCTTGCAGACAGCAGGGTTTTTGTGGCCACTTGTTTGAAGTAGGTTGTCAAATTAATTTGTTTCTCTGGCGTGAGGTAAGCTATCTGGGAAGTTGTACTCAAGCTTGCTCCCAGGAATATAATTTGTTGACAGAGTACCAGGTGTGATTTCTTTTTGTTTATGGTGTACCCCAGACAAATTAGAACCCTTTGTACAAAGGCCATATGATTCAAAAGTATGTCCTGGCTTTCTGCCAGAATTAAACAATCGTCCAGGTATGGGTATATATGAATACTTCTTTGCCTGCAAAATGCAATAACTGGAGCTAGGCACTTTGTGAATACCCTGGGCGCAGTAGATAAGCCAAAGGGCAGTGCAGAGAACTGACAGTGCGTGTAGCCTGCATTGAAGTGTAGGTATCTTCTGCAAGATTCCCTGATTGGGATGTGCAGGTACGCTTCTTTTAAATCTAGTGTTGCCAACCAGACAACTTTGCCAAGCATAGGAAGTAATTGGTGAAAAGTCAGCATCTTGAATTTTGGAATCTCCAAAAAGGTGTTTAGAGTAGACAGGTCCAGGATTGGATGCCATGAATTGTCTTTTCTGGGTACCAGGAAAAGTCACGAGTAGAAACCTTGTCCCTTTTCCTCTTCTGGTACCAGTTGAATAGCCCCCATGCTTAAGAGAGAAAGTACTTGATTTGTGGGTAGGTCCGGCCACCCGCTTGGTGTTGGCAACATGTGGAAGTGAAATCTGTATCCCTGGGACACTATATTTAAAACCCTTTTATCCTGGGTAATGAGTTCCCAATTCTTTGCATGAAGAGCAATCTTTCCCCCCAAATGGGCAGTCAGTTGATAAATGCTTGGAAATTTTAAAAGGAAGTCGTTGAGACAGTTTACCATAGGGGAGAGTCTTATTATTCCCAGATTTGGAAGTGGAGGCCCCCCACTGCTTAGTTCTGTTTGTCCCCTGGGACTGAATCCTGGGGTTTTTGCTGTGTCTGGGTTTGGCCTGAGAAGACCTGGAAGGGGCTGGAAAGGCCCAATTCTTAGAGGGCCAGTGCCTACTAAATCTAGGAGGCTGAACTTGTAAAACATCTTTAACAGTCTGCATAGATTTAGCTTTATCTTCCATCTTTTTAAGAACTTCCTCAGCCTTGTTGCAAACAGGCGGTCCTGATTTAAAGGAGCCTGCAACAATTTAGCTTTAACATGATCAGGCAAAGATGGCTCCTTAAGCCAAGCATGCCTTCTGAGCACAGACCCATTAACAGCAGCCCTGCAAAACACCTCTAATGAATCAAAACCACATTGCTAAGTATGTTTTCCAACTTGTTCAGCAGAATGCATTAAATCCTGTAATTCTTTATTTTCCACACAGTCAGGAATCAACATAATTTTCTGTTTAAGCAGTCCAATAACATGTTGCTGATACTTTAACATATGAAACTGGCAGTTTAAAGCCCTAATGGCCAAGGTTGCAGAAGTGTAAACCTTCTTACCCCATCTATCCAGCGTCCTGGAGTCTCTATCATAAGGGGTAGGAGTTTTAGCAGTAGAAGCCTTAATGCCCTTGGGGCCCTGTGAAATAGTCTCTGGATCTGCAATAGGATTTTTAAAAAGAAACTTGTGGGACTCAGGGACCCTGTAGTATCGGTCAGGTTTTCTGGGAGCAGGAGGCAGGGAATCAGGGGCCAAACTAGATTCCGAAAAAGCATCAACAATGTCTAGTACAGGAGGAATAGCTAAAGGCCTATGCTGAGGTAGGAGAAAGAAATCCCTAAAGCCTCTTTTTTGAATCAGAAAAATCCTGGCTTTCCCAGTGGAAATGCTCCCTTAGAGTATGCAAGGTTTCCCCAAAAGAAAAATCCTCAGGAGGGGAAGCAGAGGGAATGGAGTCCTCTGCATTAGAATCTTCATAAGTAGATAAGGGCAAACCCAGATCATCAGAAGAATCAAAAAAACAGAATCCTGATCAGAAGATTCATAATCAACTTCAGTCCTAGGCCTCTTAGAAAGGGGGGGGGGGGGTTGTCTACCCCTGTTTAGAGTTATTAGATCTTCAGCCATTCTTATTTGTTTTTTAGGTATAGAGGCCTGAGCATGTGGTCTGGTTGTCGTTTTTTTAGGCATGGATCGAGATTTAGGCCTAAGTAAAGAAGGAGGTGTTGGTTTAATATGCAAGTCTGTAGGCCTAAATATACCCCCAGAAGCTGGTGCCTGCACAGCGGCTCCGGACCCATCCAAGGTAGAGACATTCATGGGTTCCATAGTTGAAGCCTCTTGCGGCATACCGGACTCCGAATGGGTCTCAGTAGAGGCCTGCGAATCAGAAGTAGCAGGTATCAGGGGGTTGCAAAAGCGCCTCATTGAGTACCGGAGAACTGACAACTTGCTTAGAAGAAGCATCGGCGGCAGTTTTGGACCTCGGCAGCCTGTCTTTATCTTTGCGTTTTTTCGGAATCCCGGTAGTCAGATGGCTTACCGACATTTCTGGATAATTAAACCCAGAACGGAAATATTTAGAGGTGAAAATATAACGATGACGGATAGTGTGCTGACTAAATAAAGCACAAAACCGACAGCAAGGTATGTCGTGGTCAGGGCCCAGGTATGAATGAAAATCTTTATGAGGTATTTGCTTTCCACAAGTAATGCAATTAGTAACTTTTACTGACATCGGTAAGGAGCAAGAAAAAGTTTCCTCAACAGGGTGCTTAGCTTTAGTTGAAGACTTTGTTTCTGAAACTTGAAAATGAAAATTTCAGGAGTCGGACGACCGGCAGTTGCGAACTGCTTCTGCTTCGGGCACCACACGGCAAGAAAGACTGATGTAACGGCATCGGCTGCATGTTTTATACCCCTGACGACCTGACGTCATGGAAGAAGGGACAGCAACTGACACAGGACCCAAGACTTTATCAGGCCAACTGAGGTCTACCTGTAAGCAGATAACCCAAATGTAATGACTGCAACAGTGAAACACTAAGAACATCACCAAAACCTTGAAAGCCAGATTGAAAAATCACCTCTAACAGAAAATAGCTGATGAGAGGGGAAAGTGGTTTCATACATGTCAACCTCTTACCTCAAGAAATCTGGACAAAGCCTAAAATAATGGTGGGGCAAACACCCAAAAATAGGGAAAGATTTTAAATATTGCTTTTATAAATTTAGAAAGTTTCCAGAATAACAGGATTTGTGCCAGCATGCATTTTCCAAAGGTATGAAAACTGAAACTCAAGGTGTATCATTATTTAGTGAATTCAGTCCTGAGCGATTTGTCAAAAAAAAACATATATTTTATGAGGAACAGACAAAAAATATGAGGCAAAATCTGGACACACTACAAAAATCTGGACAGTTGAAAGCTACGGCAGTAGTCAAAACTGGACCACCCTTGGCACATCTAACAGACAACCCAGAGTCAAAGAGAAGATAAAAGTCAAGCATTTTATTTTTATTTGACGTTTGTTTAATGGAAAAGTCTGACTGGGTAGATGACCATTTTCAGTGGAGGCCCAGGGATAAAATCCCCAGAGACCATCAGCATATTACATAACGTATTACACAGCAACAATGAACGTTTCTCATACAAGAAAGAATGTACAGTAATGGATATAATTTTTACATATATTAAATGAAACATACTTGCACATTAATTACAGACATTAGCTATTACTAAAGAGAATATATACATGACACGTGATCTTTATAATTATATGATTCAGATCAGTATGATTCTGCTTGACAGTTAAATAATTTTTATTATTATAATGTACTTAGTAGACATATCTAATAGCACACGGTTTAGAGACAGGAGGGGAATTACAGGAGAGGGGCATTAGGAGATAAAAACTTAAGTGTTTATTAGTAAAGTGTAGGGTATGGATAGGGAATAAGCAAAAGGGAGAGAGAAAAGTTAGGGGACTGTATAGTGATAATGGCAGTGTAAGGTATAAGTAAAAGATGTAAGAAATTATCAATTATATAAAACGTAATTGCAAGATGGAGGGTAATACTGTTAAAGTTACAAATTAAGGCACTACTTGATTAACCTGGTGTAAAACATGAGCAGAGCCAATAGTGCCATGGAACATTACAAAATGCTATACTCCAGACACACACCAGTTTAGTACCCAAGTAGAGGCTGATTAGTACAAAAATATCAAACAAAACAGATTAAATTCTGGAAAAGGGAGACTGCTTCAGAGAAAACAGGGCACAATAACACTATACACCTTGGCACACAATCAAAATGCAACAGTCTGCAAAGAACGATGAACGCACACAACAGAAATATCCACCAGGACAGACTCATTCAAGATAAAGGAGGATACAGCATAATAAATGGGTATAAAGACTCAGACACTAAAGATAATTAATTAGTACCAAAACTCTTAGCATGTAAACAAAACTGCAGCACAAGACAACTGACTTGTAGGAGAGAAACTAATGAATTTACCAGATTACATACAAAGCTGCCTAATATAGACATCTGCCCAAGAAAAAGAAATAGCTGCACAGTAAGGCACACAATGACTAGAAAATATCAGGTTTCAGTTAACTGTCAAGAAAAACATAGCTCTGCATAGGACAAAAATGCATCACTGTTGAAAAGTTAAGGCATCACACTCAACTGCACTGGCAGTAAAGAAATATAAACATTTCTAACAGCAGCATACAACAATCCACAGTATTAAAAAACCTCCATATTGTTCAGAAAACAACAGTAGAGGTCCACATTAACTGCACTGTAAACATTTATCTGCAAAGTAACGTTTATTACAAATTAAAACATTTATCAAGGAGGAGTTTGGGACAAGACATTTGACTGATGAAGCAAAGGAAAAAAAACAACTCAGAATGGCACCATACGAAGCATGGGAGGAGAGTGACTAAACAATTATCTGTTCTGTTAGGAAAAATGTCCCAAAAATAAAAAGGAAAAGAATAACTTTGAATGCAGATCTGGAAGACATACTCTAACATCGGGGGGGGGGGGGGGCACAGCATGGGGACATTTTTCAGACCTCCTGATGTCTATGCAGCCGAAAAGATCTGGAAATGGAGCCTTAGAAGCCCGTGTGTTGTGAGCAAAGGTGAGATGCTAAGCTGGCCTTGGAATTTTTTATAAGCAGAGTTAATTATCTGCTGATGATAGTCCTTCAAGTGAATAAACTACCAACTTCAGATCTACTGTTAAGTATAGTATTTCTGTGAAAACACAAAGCACCAATACTGCTTTTGCCTAATGATTCAGACTAATTTATTCCTTCCTAACATGAAAATATTTCCTACCCTAATTACATAATGTCTGTAAATACCACCCAAAAAATCCCTATCAGCCCTTAGAGTGGTTTAAAAAGTCTAGTCATCCCTGAGGTAATTAAAAAAAATACTGCACTGCAGGGGGGGGGGGGGGCTTGGCCAAATATCCCCTAGTCAGTATGAATATCACCTCCCATCTCCCCTATAAATAGGCCATTAGACTAGTTTGATTAACCTGGTCAACAAAGTGTAAATAAAATCAGGTAGAAAATACATCAATACGAAATTAGTGAATAAATCGAAGAACTGTAAACCATCAATGGAATTAGTAGTAGTTTTAGAAACTAACTGTAGTTCTGCAAGAAGTGGCTAAGAAATTACTGGAAGCATGTTAATTATTTTCATAGGATCATAGGAAGTTACTAGGCTAATGGCCCTAGAGCCCTTACAAGCCTAGCCAAGTTCTACCCTTATTCCGATGATCAGCACCTACTGTCCCTGTCCAAGAGGGACACAGGTGGAACCCTCAGAGTGAATTTAAGGTTGCGCATCGAATCATCCAGACTGCGTTTGAAGAGGGCCAATTGAGGTGCTCTTGACATGAAGTGGGAGTCTGTTCCAAAGGTGTGGTAACCTCTACCTGACAAATCTGTCCCTCAACCAGGTTCTATTAATGTCACATACCAGGTTAAGGTCTTTAGAGCGAGTAACCAGTGCACCATTTGACTTACGGAGATGCATTTCCAAAAAAGCAGGATCAGAGACTGCCTCTCTATGAAACAGAATAAAGTGACAGTAACTTCAGACAATCTACATAGGACAGATGCTGAAGACCTAGAATTTTCCTTGTGAGGAACCTTTGTGGTCTCTCCAATTGCTGCAGGTGCTTGGAACAGTACATGCCAAAAGGGTGTTGTACTCCATTATTGGTCTTATGAGGGAAGAGTACAGGGAGGTTATAACTTCTTTTTTTCTGGAGGCAATGCCATTAGTTATGAGATGAGCAATATAGAATGCCCTTCTTACCACTATGGAGATCTTACCACGATGGAGACATGGTGGTCAAAGGTGAGGTTGCTGTCGACCTGAGTACCACTGAGTGCGTACTTAAGGTGTTGTTATCGATGTGGTAGTTAGCAGGAACATCTCCCTTACCAAAAGGGATGACGATACATTTTTTGCACTGAGTTTAAGGACATGACTTTGGCACCAATCATGTGTTTGTGCAAAACCCTCTTGTAGGATGTTGACATCATCTGGAGATTCTATGACTGCCCCCAGTTTGCAGTCATCAGCAAACTTTGTCAACCACAAACCTTTAGTTTTTGCTTGTACTTAGGAGAAGTAGATTCCAAACAGTTGAGGTCCCAGGACTGATCCCTGTGGAACACCACTGGTTAAAGGAATGCTGTTAGAGATGGATTCCCGTGTTTTGACTATATGGGTTCTGTCAGTGAGCCAGTTAGTAACCCATCTAATGATATATGGGTTAATACCTAGCTGGGTGAGTTTGTCAATGATGCCCGAGAGGGGGATAGTGTCAAATGCCTTGGCTAAGTCTAGGTAGGCTGCATGCACAGATTTTCCCTTGTCCAAAGCCTTGGTGACTGTCTTGAAGGAGTCCACCAGGTTTAACAGGCATGATCTCCTTTTGATAAATCCAAACTGAGTAGGGTCAAGTGCTTGGAGATTATCTACATTTTTGTTGATAAGATCCATGATGATTTGCTTCATGACCTTGCAGTTAAGGTTAGTCAGGCTAATCGGTCTAATGTTCCCAGGGTCAGTGGAAGCACCACCCTTGTGCAAGAGAATAACAGTGGCCATTTTCCATTCAGCTGGGACGAAGCAAGTGCTTAGACTATGACTGAAAAGAGTGACCAATGGTGTTGCTAATTGTTGCTGGAGCCCATGTAGGATGCACCCTGGGATGCTACCAGGTAACATAGATGCTGTGTTCCTGGCCTTAGAAAGGGCATTAACAACCTGCTCTTTAGAGATACCAGGTGGGGTACAGGTGGGAGCGATGTCATGGGGTACGTGTGGCAGGGGACAGGGGAATGAAATTTTCACAGAACCTGTCGGCTAACAGGTTAGCAATGTCCACAGGCTCAGTATATGTGGTATCATTAACTACCAGTTCGGCACAAATCTGGGCCTTTCCTTTTTGCCTCCATCATGTTAAACTGGTAGGGGGATTTTAAAGCATAAATCTCACTTTATGTCTTTAATGTCTAGACAG
Source organism: Protopterus annectens (assembly GCF_019279795.1). NCBI lineage: Eukaryota > Metazoa > Chordata > Ceratodontiformes > Protopteridae > Protopterus > Protopterus annectens. Next base: position 532,131,292 of record NC_056741.1, read on the forward strand.
ACACTCGGGGGACTGAAGAAGTAACAGTTAAGTAAAGCAAAGTTTTTGTTCTTATTATTTGCACAAAAGCTTCATGATGTAAACTGTATGTTACACTGAAAAGGAGTGCTGCAAAGTAAGCAGACAGAGGTATTTTAAATGTGAAGTGGGGGGTTATCAGTGATTGCTACATATGCTACTGATATTAAATGAAGTAGTTTTTCCATAACTGTACAGTACCCAGGCTTTACACTGTAACATAAGAAAGGCTGGGAAAAAACAAGTTAAAGTTAATATAATGTTATGATCTTGGGCTGTTGGGGATGTAACATTTTGCTGTTCATAGTATATGTAGAATTACAAAATAATTTCCTCTATTTTACAGAGGTGAATGTCTAGACTAATGTCCTTAGTTTAAGTTATACATGAGGTATTTTCTTAGGAAAAATATTTGAAAAACAACAGAAAATGGTAAAAACCACAAAAGGATGCTAGGTCTTACTTGCATCTGTAAAGTTATTAGCTATTTTTATTTTTCCATCAGCACCTGCTTTTACTTTTTTTTTCTCCCACCCTTCCATCATTGTTACAGGTCCAGCACTTGTGCCCTATTGTGAGCTATTCCACACTGCCTCCCTGTTCTTATTCCATTAATTACTGGGGCCAGCCATGGATCATGGGTAACAGGCCCTTAAGGAAGGATATTCTGGAGCACAGCAGAACCAAAGGAGGCCCTGTTTCTGGAAATAATGCCCAGTTTGTAATGAGATATACAAGTATGTGAATTTGACCAAGTAGCTGCAGAGCAAATATCATCAATAGTAACGCTAGACCAGAAAGCAGCGGAAGCGAATACTGACCTAGTAGAATGAGGTTTGAAGGGTACAGGTAAGGGTATTCCTCTAATTGGGTTAATCAGTGAAATGCAGTTACTCTGGAAATTGGTTTCCCAAATGTAGTCTTTAAATATGAAACAAAAAGCGGGACAGACTTTCTGAAGTGTTTAATCCTATCCGAATAAAAACGTAATTGCCTATGTACATCTAACATATGGAGTTTGTATTCCCCTTTGTTTTGGAAATTGGGGAAGAAAACTGGAAGACTGACGACCTGGTTAATGTTAGCCTCAGATGCAACCTTGGGGAGGAAAGAAGGGTTGGTACACAATGTTACTCTAGCCTTGTGGAAGATCAAATAGGGTGGCTTAATAGAAAACTTTTGAAGTTCACACACTCTTTTATCTGAAGTGAGGGCTTCTAAGAAAGCAGTTTGCCATGACAAAAGCTTCAAATCAACCTTAGCTGCTGGTTCAAAGGGAGATGCAGCCAACGCTTGCAAGTCCATGGTAAGGTCCCATACAGGAGTAGGATCCTTACTGGGAGGATGAAGAAGAAAGGTGCCCCTGAGGAAAGTTTTGCAACAACTTGAAAGAGGCCAAGGGTAATGAATTTTCTCCAAAGTGAAAGTTTGAGATTGCTGCCAGTTGTACCTTCACAGTAGATAAACTAGCTCCGTTATGAAAAATGAGATACTAAAAAGGTCTAAAACAGCAGGAATGGCAGCCATAAAAGGATCCAGGTGATTATGGTGAGCCCAAAGGGAAAATCTCGGCTACCTGCTGCTATATATTTTTCTGGTGGAAGCTTTATGTGCTGCAAGTAATTAATTTCTCTAACTGGGAAAGAAAGCCATCAACGGAATTGGAGCAACCAAGCAGTCAATTTCAGGCTGGGTAGATCTAGGTGAGAACTTCCTGAAGGAAGGGACAGAAGATCTGGAATGGGATCCAGAGTCCATGATGGACAAACTACATGAGACCAAAGGAAGGGAAACCACACCTGTCAAGACCAAAAGAGAGCAACGAGGATTACTTTGTTCTTCAACCTCTGAGCTTTCTGAAAAAATTTGGAAATGAGAGGAGGAGGACAGCAAGCATAAAGCAGACCGAGGGACCAAGCATGGACTACAGCATCTCTCAGTGATTGTCCCTGAAGAGGATCAGGGCAAAAAACTTGCTGCATTTGGTGTTGGAAGTAGAAGCGAAGAGATTGCAGCAAGGTAAACCTCACTTCAGGAAGATCATGTTTGCCACTGAAGGGTTCAAAGACCACTTCATGAGGCGTCAGTATGGTCCTGCTGAGCCTCCCCGCTGGAATGTTTTGACTTCCCCAGCTGCCAATAGAAAGTGGATGAAGGAGATCACCCATTGCCACAACCTCGTGGCCACTCAACATAGGGGTAAGACTTGGTTCCTCCCTGCTTGTTGATGTTTCAAACAATGGACATGTTGTCTGCCTGAATTACAATGGTTCCTGAGGGAAGACTGGTATGAAGCGCTTGCAACACTAGAAGCACCGCTTTCATTTCCAGAATGTTTACAGGCAAATTAGTCTCTAAGGGGACAAGGCGCCTTGGACGGTCTGACCCAGGCAATGCCCCCCACCTGAGATTGAAGGCATCCGTGGTCACAGTGGCCTTTGGGAAAGGAAGGATAAAGGGACGACCTTGTAATAGAACCTGTGACTGAAGCCACCAGAGAAGGGATTCCTTGCATACTCAAGGTAGTCTGACTGGATGGTTTAGAAGATAATAAAACAGGGACCATTGAACTGCTAAAGTCCAACGAATAACTCTCTTGCACAGATGAGCTGTAGGAAAAAGAAGTTATGTCTTACCATAACGTTCCATCTGTATTGTTGATCCTCGTTCAGTCATTACATATGGGTATCGGTTCCGACCTTGGAACCGAGCCGGCCACCTTCCAAGCTTGCGTCAGCTACAAACTCTCAAGCTAAACTCTTACCCAGAATTCCCCTCTCCTTGTTACCTCAGATTGAGTTTGCAAGTCAAAAGAAGGTAGAGGCTACCTCTGGTCAAATGACCTAAAAGAACCGGATGGTGAGATCCACTAGATGTCATAGCAGTAGGAAGGAGGGAGGGTCGTAATGACTGAATGAGGATCAACAATACAGATGGAACGTTATGGTAAGACATAACTTCTTTATCTGATATTGTTAATCCTCGTTCATTCCTTACATATGGGACAGAGTCCCCAGCTACCTCTATTCCTAGGAGGCTCTCATGGAAGGACATTCCTGAGCACCATAGAACCAAAAGATGCTTTTCCCCTGGAGGCCAAATCCAATTTGTAATGATTGATGAAGGTATGAGGCGTAGCCCAAGTTGCAGCTGCACAGATATCATGTAAAGAAGCTCTGGCATGTAAGGTAGCAGAAGTTGCCACCGACCTTGTCGAATGAGCTTTTATGGTAGTAGGCAATGGGATATTACGTTATGTATAAATGAAGGTGTCACAATTTTTCAACCATCTAGCCAATGTGACCTTAGCAACAGCAGATCCTAATCTAGGTCCAGAAAATACCAAAAGAAACTGGTCAGATTTACGAGAGGACCTAGTCCTGTTCAAGTAGAAGTGAATTTGCCTGTGAATATCTAGGGTATGTAGGCAATACTCTTCTCTGTTTGAATGACTGGAAAAGAAAACTGGCAATTCAATGGTTTGATTAATGGACATTTCAGAGATCACTTTTGGAAGAAATGAAGGATTACTTCTCAAAGACACTCTATCTCTATGAAAAATCAAGTATGGACTCTTGATACATAAGGCTTGAAGCTCAGAGATACGTCTGGCAGAAGTAATGGCGACCAAAAACAAGATTTTCCATGACAAATATTTGAGGTCGCAAGAAGAAGCTGGTTCGAAGGGCGGTATTGTCAGAGCTTGTAGAACTAATGACAGGTCCCATGGTTGAATAGGTTCTCTAAAAGGGGGCTTAAAATGATTCACACCTTTTAAGAAGGTCTTGCATAATTTGTGTGACATAAGAGAGGAGTCTTGGACACCTTCATGGAAATTAGATATTGCAGCCAAATGAACTCTAATGGTAGAGGCCGATAGACCCGACTGAAATAGGTCAGCCAGATACTCTAGTATTATCGACACCAGTGCTGAGAAGGGATCTACTTGTTTTTCTTTCAGCCAACAGGTAAATCTTTTCCACTTGCTTAGATAAGTAATTCTAGTGGAAGACTTATGAGATAAAATAAGAATGTCCCGTACTGGTAAAGAAAGATTATTCTGCCTGGCAATCAAGGGAATTGGAGGAGCCAAGCTGTGAGCTTCAGGCTGTCCAAGTTGGGATGAATCAGGTTCTGCTGAAGTGAGATCAGCTCCGGGGTTGGATGGAGAATCCATGGTTGATCTAGTAGGTGAGGCCAAAGGAAGGGGAACCAAATCTGCCGAGGCCAGTATGGTGCTATGAGGATCACCTTGCTCTTCAACCGATGGGCTTTCTTCAGAAACTGGGAAATGAGGGGGATAGGTGGGAATGCATAAAGAAGACCCGAGCGCCAATCGTGGACTAGAGCGTCCCTGGGTGACTGTCCCGAAGGGGGAATCAGGGCGAAATAGTTGCTGCATTTGTAGTTGGTTGGCGATGCAAAAAGGTCGCAGCAAGGACTGCCCCAGTGGTGGAAGATCTCCGCCGCTATCAAGGGATTCAGGGACCACTCGTGAGGTTGTAGAATGCACCTGCTGAGTCTGTCTGCTATAACGCTGGAACTCCCAGGAATGTGCGTTACTAGAAGAAAATGGTTGCTAGCCATCGCCCACTGCCATATCCTCATGGCCTCTCAACAAAGGGGGTAAGATTTGGTTCCACCTTGTTTGTTGATGTACCAGACCACTGCCATGTTGTCTGACTGTATCGCAGTCGTCCCAGACGGCAGCAGGGGATGGAATGCTTGCAACGCCAGAAGCACTGCCCTCAGCTCTAGAACATTTATATGCAGTTGGGCCTCCAATTCGGACTAAGTGCCTTGGATTGTCTGTCTCTGACATAGCATCTCCCACCCCATCAGGGAGGCATCTGTGGTCACTGTAGCCTTGGACTGCTGGGGGGAGAAGGGGCGAGACCATTGTGACAGGTTGTGGGTCATCCACCAATTTAAATCCTGTTTGCACCTGTGGGTTACTCGAATCTGGACTGAAAGAGGATGCTGAAAAGGATACCATTGGGTAAGCAGTAGCCATTGTAGAAGCCTCACATGAAACCTGTCCAGGGGGACAATGGTGAAAGAGGCTGCCATGGAACCCAACAGCTGTAGGACAAAGTGAGCTGTGGATGTCTTCCTTGAAAGGATAGGGATCAGTTGTTGCTTTAGCCTTAGAATTCTGTGCTCTGGAATGGATGCTCTGCAATTCTTTGTATCCAAGATGACCCCTATGAATTCTGTGGACTGAGATGGGGTGAGATTGGATTTTTGCCAGTTTATGGTTATGCCTAGCCTTTGTGCAGCGAGAAGAGAGTATGCCAGGGCTTCTTCCAATAGATGTCTGGTGGGGGCGGAGATAAGCCAGTCGTCTAGGTATGGAAACATCTGGAATCCTTGTAGTCACAAGTGAGCTGTGACGACTGCCATGCACTTTGTGAACACTCTGGGGGCTGTAGAGAGTCTGAAGGGCAGTACTCTGAACTGGTAGTGACTGGCTCCCGCACGGAAGTGCAGAAATCTTCTTGATGGCCTGTCCACTTTTATGTGGTAGTACGCATCCTGAAGATCTATCGAGCACATCCAATCGTCTTTTTCCAAAAGCGGGAGGATAGACTGTATTGTGACCATTTGGAATTTTTGTACTCTTACAAACTTTTTCAATACACTGAGATCCAAAATTGGTCTCCAGTCCCGGGTTTTCTTTGGCACCAAAAATACTCTTGAGTAGAATCCGGATCCTATCTGGTCTGGAGGGACTATATGGATGACTCTTTTTCTTAGCAGCTTTTCTATCTCTAATGGTGCTTCTTCCCTTTGACTGGGGGAGAAGGTTTTTTGAAGGGACAGGACAAAGATCGAAGGGGCTATGATAACCTGTGGTTATAACCCTTTGTACCCAAGAATCGGTGGTGATGGTTAGCCAGGCATAAGTGTGCAAGGAGAAACGACCCCCAACCACCTCCAGAGGAAAGGAGTTGGGCTGCCCTTCAGGAGCGCTGGTAGGATTGGCCAGGAAAAGAATCCCTGGAACCCTGGTTAAGCGGACCCCCTCTGCCCCGAAAGAGGCGTCTTCCCTGTGAGTTTCCCCCTCTGCCTCTAGGGGAGAACTCTGCCTGTGTGTCACGGAAAGGACCCTGAGACCTCTTGAACCATACCTTCCCACTCTTTTGGTTTTGGGAGAAAGCAAGTTGAGGGGAAGAATAACAGACACCTGCGGCAGAAAGGGTCTTACCATCCTGTTCACATCTGGCCAGTGTGCTTTTAACTTTAGGTCCAAATAATGAGGAGGCTTCAATGGGAGCGTTAAGAAAGGAAGCCTTAAAGGGTTCAGCGAAATTGCACAAGTGCATCCAGGCTTGTCGTTTCAAGACCACAGCTGAACCCACCGCTCTAGCTGCTCCTTCTGATGCGTGAGATATCAGTCGCATGGAGGAGTTAGATATTGACTCAATGGTGGCCAGCTGAGAGGCCACTTTGTCACGGACCTAATCAGCCACGGCACCAGCCAAGGTTTCAGCGAGCTCGGAAATTAAATCCCTTTGAAGCCTGGTAAAGTGTGTCATATAATTCAGGGACCTGATAGCAAAGGTCGCTGATGCAAAGGTGCACTTCCCTATCTTGTCCAGGGCCTGGGACATTTTATTGGGTGGATGGACAGTATGGCTTTCTTCTTCCGCTAGATCCTTTTTGGTTGCGGCTGCCACCACCAGAGCATCCACAGGAAGATCTTTAGACCAATGGGGATCCGTAGCAGGAGGAGACAAAATCTTATCTGGCCTCCGGGGAATAGCCTCAACAATGTCAGGAGCCTTCCACACACGCTGAGCCGGACAAGTGCATCGACAGGTGGAGTAACCCAGGAGGTAGGGAGGCCGGGCACAAAAGGCCTGCAGGAACAGACTTCTCAGAGGCTGGATTAGAGGGCTGCCAGTCACTTCTCTAAGGGTTTTGAGGATATCACCAAAAGATACGTCAGAGGGTGACTGAGGGAATCCTTCCCCATCATCAAAGTCTGTGTCTTCAGTGAGGGACTCCTCTGTGGAGTCCATGTGCTTCCTCTTGCACAAACATTTCCGGTGAACTTCCTCAGAGGGGGAAGCTGTGGAAGACAACAGAAAGGGGGTTTCCTGTGGGAATATGTCCTAAGGCCCTTGCGCCCGGTGTCCACTAGGTGCGACATGTGAGCACAGCGGTCCAGAGGAGGGTGGAGAGATAGCACAGTATCGCCAGCAGAAGCCAGAGCCTTCTCCTTCGGTTGGAAGGCTGGTCCACCTGAAGAGGGGTGAGCGTCCAGGACAGGGGTCACCCCTCCCCTAAGTGGCTCAGCCTGCCGACCCGGAGTCCCCAGATGGCTATGAAACAACAAATTAGGCGTGTCACAACTATCATCCTGGGTCATAGCAAAACTCTCCTGCCACAAAGGCAACTGCGGTTCCTTAGTGAGATCCATAAAGGGAACCATAGAGGGGGAAAACTGTGCTATATCAACGGACTTCAAAGGCAATGAAGGAGGAGAATAAGAAGGAGTCTTTAGCGATGGGTGATCACCTCCCAAGGAAAGATAGGTCCTGGGGGGGCGGGATACCTCTGGCCAGAAGCACTTGATCCACAAGATGCAACACGTCGTGTTCAGAAAGGCTTCTAGTGGACCTCATGGAGACTGGGGGAGAAACTGGTCTGTCCACAGAAGAGACAAGCTCTCTGCCCACCTCACCAGTCTGCACCGAGAACAATGGTGCCGAGAGAGACTGGACTACAGGTGTCTGCAGTGAGAAAATCATTGGTGCCGAGGTCACGGTCTGCACTGACAAAAGGATCGGTGCTGAAGTGGTTGCCGGTACCGAAGCTGGAACCAACAAAACTGGTGCCAATAACTGAGGCGTCAGTTCCAAATAAGATGTCAGAGCCGACGTGGTCAAGGTCTGCGCCAACTGACCCGTCGGTGCCGATGTAGTAGTCTCAGTAGTCTGAACCAAGGAGCCCCTCGGTACCGATATAGTAAAGGCTACAGTAGAAGGAGCCAAGATCACGGGTGGCGCCAAAGGTCTAGGCACCAAAAGCGCTGGGGCCGACTGAGTGAGCTCCGAAGCAGAAACTTTAGCCTTCTTAGGTCTTGGTTGGCAGGAGTCCCCAGCCAGGGACGAAGGTAGAGACTTGGCCTTTGTAGGATCATCCAATATTTTCTTATGGGCTCTAGGAGGGGTTGAAGCCTCCGACCCAGAAATAGCCTCTGAAAAGCGAGATTTAATAAGTCCCTTCAGCAACAACTTATTTTTCCTCTCAATCAAAGTTCTACTGGAAAAATTTTTTACAAATACCACAGGGTGGGTCAACAGATAAGTCAGACACACCCAATAAACACACAAAGAGTGTGCATCTGATGTAGGTAATTTGTGTCCGCAATCTGAACACCTTTTAAATCCTGGACTACCTTTCTTATCTGCCATGATCGAAAAGGAGACAGAGGAAATGGTACCAGCAATGGTACTGGTACAAAAGAATACCCGAAGGTAATGAAGAAAAGAAGGGTTTACCAACGATGGTAAGGGAGAAAATACCTCGCGGTAAAAAGTGCAGAGTAAAGGGAAGGAAACTCAAGATGATATAGTCGCTAAATGCGATAGGGTAAGAGACAACAAATTAGAAACTTTTCTGACAGAAAAGGTTATTTTAGACTAGTCTGACAACAAACATCTATACTTAGCTCAAGAGAAGCAGCTTGACACGACCGAATGGCGATGCTGCAAATGAAACCTGAGGTAATAGGGAGAGGGGAATTCTGGGTAAGAGTTTAGCTCGAGAGTTTGTAGCTGACGCGAGCTTGGAAGATGGTCGGCTTGGTTCCAAGGTCGGAACCGATACCCATACGTAAGGAATGAACGAGGATTAACAATATCAGATCAAGAGTTATAGTGGCAGCCATGGAGCCCAATGCTGTTAGAACAAGACAAGCTGGAGGTGTAGGAATGTCTTGAATCTGTTTGACAAAGAGTTTGAGTGTGGAGATCCTGTCTGGGGGGAGAAGAGCTAAGCAATGTGTTGTGTCCAGATGGGTTCCGATGAAGTCTATCACCTGCACCGGATGAAGATGCAATTTCCTTTGTGTAGAATGGTGTCTGTGTGTTGTACCTTTGAGAAGTGTTTCAAAACAGCACGTGCATATAAATAGCAAGCAAATACTAGCTTCAGTACCATTTTGAGAGTGCAGCCAGACAGTGAGTATGAATGTGACAAATAGTTTGTTTATAAGTTTATCTAAGTTAATGTTATTAAGCCTCAATCCTGAAGTATTTGTACATAATAAAGCTGCTTCAAACGAACCCACAGAAGTTCATCTGTTTTATCCTGACCAGACAAGTGACACGGTGTCAGAACCGGGACTCCAGAGACTGCTTTCCAAAGCTATGAGGTGCAGAGTTAACAGTGAAGGTAAACTAAGAGAAACGAGTGCAAAAAAAGGGCCAGAAACGAACCAAAGGTAATGAAAACTTGCATGAATGATTTCTTTATTAAAAAAGATGAAATGGAACATTATAAGGGTACAATCCACCTTATTAAGCAAATGGGAGGAGCAAAAGGTTTACTAATTAAACTAAATGTTTAAAATTAAGACATCTGATAAAACAATTATTAAAAAAGCACATAAGGGGTTTGGAATTACCTTGGAATTGCAAAACAAGCATATTTAGAGTAAAACAAGCACAAGAAAAATATAACGGGCCTGAAAAAAGATTAAACGAGCAAAATGAATATAATAAAAAGGCAAAAAGGGTACATTAAGCGTAAACAAAGCAAGGCAACTGCATGTTTTTTGGCAAAGTACTGTGTTTTGGCATAAACTACTCTTTCACATTGACTGAAGCTATACAGGGCATAACTAGAGTTATTTGAAGTATCTCAAAGTGTGTAAAAGTGCTTACAATGTGTGCTTATTACTGTGCATTTATTCCAAAGAGTTTATGTGCAAAGTGCAAATATTTCATAAAGTGCAATCAAAATAGAGCCATTTCGAAATGTTTCTTGTGCTGGGTGTGTCTATTCGCAGAGTGCCGCCATTACAGTGTGTTTCTTGCACTGTAAAGAGTTATTTAGCAAAGTACAGCCATTTTGGGAAGGTGTGCTGTGTACTGTTTATTTGCAAAGTGCAATTACTTCGAAATGTTTTTTACTCTGAGCTTCTTTTGTCCAGTTCATTTGCACAGTGCAGTTATTTTGAAATGTTTCTTATACTGATTAAGAGGCAATTTCTTACAGTACGGTGATTTCAAGAGTATTCTTGCGCCCGGAAGACTTATTTTGCAAAGTTCAGTTATTCTGAGGCTTGTGCTATTGGCCATAGTTACAAGTACTGGCATATGTATGTGTGTGTTCGTGCATACTTGCAAAAGCCTTCACTGGTATGTGTTAATATGGCAGAGGTATTTCGCAGACCAGGACCACTTATATTTGATCAGAATGTTGCAGAGAACTGGAGAATATCTGAGCAAGAGTATGATATTTTTATACAAGCACAAGCAGTTTATTCTGATGAAGATGTACACACTAGGGCATTCATTTTGCTAAACTTGGCTGGGTCAGATGCTACTGAAAGACAGCGTTCATTTGTGTATGCACCAGCAGTATATATGAAGGAGAAGGGGCAAACTGTCATAATGTTGTACAGGCTGAATCAAAGGAAGAGTGCTTGAAATGCAAATTTAGGGAAATGTGTAACCCCCTGATAAATGTTACATTTGAACAGAACCCATAGAAGTTTGTCTGTTTTATCCTGACCAGATGAGTGGCACTTAGGTTGATGGAGATGTCTGAGGTTGAGGCTAGCTGAAGCAGGTAATCCCTGGCTTGATGGAGTAGATGCTTGGTAGGAGCAGTGAGGAGCCAATCATCCAGATAAGTGAAACACACAGAACTCTCACAGTCTCAGGTGAGCTGCAACTACTGCCATGCATTAGGTGAACACCCTTGGGGCTGTGGTGAGACCAAAGGGGAGTACTGTGATTTGGTAATGACTGGCTCCCACCTGGAAGCGGAGAAACCTTATGCAGTATCTATTCATTTTGACGTGACAGTACACATCCTGAAGGTCTACCGAGCATATCCAGTCATCCTTCTGCAGCAAGGGCAGAATGGACTGAATTGTAACCATTCAGAAGTTTGAACAGGCAATGGATTTGTTCAAGTTTGGCAGATCCAGAATGGGTCTGAGGTCCCCCATTTTCTTGAGCACTAAAAAGAATCTTTAATAGATGCCTGAGCCAAACTGGTCTTGGGGAAAGGTCTGGATGACTCCTTTTGCAAACAGCTTTGAAATTTCTAAGGCAGCAGCCTCCCCTCTGACTGGGTGGAACGTTGGGGAGGGACTTGGTTGAAGAGGGATTTTGGAAAAAGGGTATGACATAGCCTCTGGATATGATTTTTAACACCCAACAACTGTCTGTGCTGGCTTCCCATGCTGTTGGGTGTAGACCGAGATGTCCCCCAACTGCCTCCAGATATGAGCAGTCAGGTAAACCTTCAGTATCGCTGACTGAGTTTGTCCGAGAAAGTACAGCAAGATTCCCGGTTCATGGGACCCCCTCTGCCATGAAGGTGGCATATGACAATCGCACCATTTCCCCCTCTGCAAGAAAGTCTCTCTGTGATTCCTGGAAGGACCTTGAGATCTTCAGAACTACAACTTTTTGCCACCACATTGGTTCGTGGAGAAGGACCATTGAGGGGTGGCAAAATAGATTCCAATGGCAGACAAGGTCTTCCCATCCTTCTCACTCTGGAAGAATGTGTCTGTAACCATGGGACCAAACAAAGATAATCCATCGAAAGATGTTAGCAAAAACACCTTAAAGGGTTCCATGAAATCACAGAGCTGCATCCAGGCATGGTGTCCAACAGCAATGCCTGAACCAGCTGCCTGTGAGGCACCCACTGCCACATGTGAGATTTGCCTCATGGACAAAATCACTATAGAAAGAAGGGTGGCCATTCTGGAGGAAAACGTTTTCTGTTCCTCTGCAGACATAGACCCTGGGGCAGGACTAGAGAGCTCTTTTACTAGGTCGCTCTGAAGTCTGGTTATATGTGCCAAACAGTTCAGTGCCCATAAAGCGAAGGTTGCTGAAGCATACACCTACTTACCAAACCTGTCAACAGCCTGAGACTCCCAGTTCGGGGGGGGGGGGGTTAACAGAGGAGCATTCCTGGGCCAGCTCCTTCTTAGTGGCTGCTGCAACCACTATGGCATTGACAGAGACACCCTTAGTTTAATGGGGTCTATCTGAAGGGGCACTAAGGATCTTGTCCGTGCATTTCAGGGTGGGTTCTACTGTGTCTGGTTCTTTCCATGCCCTGTGGGAGATGAGCTCAATAACAGGGTCTGCAAGTGGGGGACAACCAAGATGCAGATGAGCCTGACCTGAAGGCTTGCAGAAAGACCAACTCGTCTGTGTAAGGGTTTTGGGCACACCACCCACACTTCTGGGGCAGAATTTCCATGATGTCTCTAAAGGAGACATCCACAGGTGGGGATCTTGGGGACCCTTCCCCTTCATCTAAATCTGTATCCTCGGTGAGGGATTCCTGGGAGGAATCCATGTGTCTCCTTTTATACATAGACTTATGATGAGCCTCCTTGGTGGGTTGCTCCAGGGAGGTATCGGAAGACTCTGGGTGCTCCAACTGGGAAGACTTCTGGAAGCTCTTCTTGGCAGGCTGTCCCGAGAGGAGACAGAAAGGATGACTCTTGCACAAATTCTCCTGAGGAGGGACAGGCTCCAAGTGAAGGAGAGTCGAGGACTCCTAGGAGTGGTGAGAACCCTCTCCACCACATCAAATGCAGAGGGCAAACGGGGATCCAAGGGAACCTCAGCCAGATCCAAAGCTTTCGGTGGAGAAACCCTAGAAGTCCCAGTCACTCCTGGATCTCAGAGGGGAGTCAGAGTCGAACTATCAAGCACCGAGGCTTTGAGAGGAAGAGACAACTCTGAAAATTTCACAGCTGACATCAAATCCTCGGATCAGACAACCGCACTATGCTTCCGAGAGTAAACCCAATTCGAGACTGTCAGTGCCGAACTACTCAGGGCAGCCATCGGAGTCGAAGTAACCGTACCTGCTGTCTCCAACGTGTTGGCTCTCAGGATCCTCGGACCCGATCACTCCGAAGCTGGGGGGTGGATCGGAGAAGGAGAGATGGGAACAAATCAAGGCTGGTGACTACTGGATCCAACAGGAGGTTAAGTAAACAAAACCTCCAGTTTAATTTGTGCCTTGAGAAACCTCATCAGCATCCTGTCAACCTCAGCTTCAGAGAGGCTCCGAGAAGACCTGGTGGATGAAGCAACAGAAGGCGGCCTGGAGGCTGGTCTAGGGGACTGCAGCAATGGCGACTTGGGCCTGGAGGAAATCGGCTCCAGACAGAACCTTTGGGATCAGAGCTGGACAAATTCCTCACAGACACTCGGATCAGAGGACTTAAGATCCGAAGTTTTGGCAGACTTATGCATAGGCACAGTGGGCAAAGAAGAAGCACTGTCTGCGGACCGTTTCTTTTCCCTGTGTTTCTTAGCAGGCATTTGAGCCCCTGAAGTGGAAGAAGATCCAGAAGAGGAAGAGGAGGAGGGTAGAAGACCCCTAAGGATGAATTTGCTTCTATCTATCAGCACGTGCTGATTGAAACCAGCACAAATTGCACAAGAGGAGTCCAGGTAAGAGGGCCCTAAGCAAACAACACATTACATGTGGGCATCTGAAAGAGGGATCTTCCGCCCACATGTAGCACATTTCTTAAACCCTGCTGGTTTACCTGACATAATAAAGCCAAAAGATAATCAGCCTAGAAAAGAAGGAAAGTGGTTTCTAGTTAGAAACCTTTTAGTAAGACTAGTTTGAGTTTTTCTTTTTTGAAAAGGAAAATGGACAGAAAAAAGCAGAAGGAACTGGAAGAAAATAAAAGGACCCATGCAGATATAATGAAAGAGAATAGGGGAAAAGAAAACAAAGATCTACAAAAGAAGAACTACAACAGCTAGAAAAAATTTAGAAGAAAATTATCCGAAAAACTACTCACTAAACCCCAAAGGAATTCAGACAATCGCTATCCTGATACTGTTCGAAAACATGGCAAATGAGATCTGAGAGATGAAGGGAGATCAGGGCGTTATGAGTAGGGGAGGAGCTCAGATGTTTCGGATTTTAGATCTATGGTATATGGCCAAGTCGGATCCGAACCCACAGGTTGAAGATCAAATGAGAAACCACTTCAGATCAAAAGATATACTTATGGGAAAGTAGTAATGGGAATTATATGGACAGATTGACAGCAACAATACAGCAACTGCAGAGTGCTACTGGGAAAATAAGGGAGGATTTGGGCAATATGCATGAGTTTAGAAGTATTGCTGGTAAGTAACTATTTTTGATAGCAACTCTAGTGTGCAAAATCTTTTTGTACGATGACTCAGATAACAGAAAGTTGAGAGATGTAGCCAAATTTAAGGAGCCTAAGACAAAGTTTAGGCTTACAGAGCTAGTTTACAAGTTTATAGAGCAGTACTAGGGTAACTGCCCTTGTGGGCCGTTTTAAGCCTAGCCAATCATCCTATGTAAGATTCAAACTTTGCACCTTGTGTCTGTAAGGTAAACATCTTAACTATTATACCAACCTCCCACCCCCAGTGTATGGGAATATTCTGTTTTCAAACCCAGGACCATGTGTATATGTCAGATCTACACTTGCACCTGTTGCCACAAGAAGGTTGTAGGGAAATTCCTTTGGATTTCTCAGCCATTGCAAGAATCAAAATACTCCTGCACAACACTCCAGGGACCAGTCAAAATGCAACCTCACAAAGGAAAGTGAACAATTTATAATTCCAACACATAATCTATTAATAGTTGGATTTAGCCATCTCATTTAAAACACAAAATTAATAAAATAGGACAAGTGAAAACTTGGTATGTCAAAAGAAAATTCTAACTTCCCTCATCAACTCATTTGAAAAAAAAAACATGAAAAGGCCATGTATAGATTAATTATAGATAAAACAAAGCATGTTAAATACAATACTACAAAGCAGTAGAAATTTTTACTTGATGAATTGGTGAATGATGCTAATTGTTAAAATCATGAAACCTGGTGATCCTAATGTTCAGATCAGATGAAAACTGATAAAGCTGGCAAGTACAGTTTTTACGGACACCATGGCTTATTCTAGTAGAATATTTAATATATTGTAGAATACTGATAAATATATTCTGGTTTCCAAAAATAAAACTGATATAGTGCAAAGAAACGTTAATTTTCAGTTAAATTAAGTTGTTGCAAGGTAGGATTTTTCTAGAATTATTTAAATATTCCTACCAAAATGATCCCAGTACACCAACCATATTTGATATCTCTAAAATGGCTCCCCTACTGAAATGCTGGCACTTGAAATGCAGAGTGCTGACAAGCCAAAAAAAAAAAAAAAGACAGAAAACACAGGAGAAGAGAAAATCTCAAAAATTGCTCTTTTCCTTTAAACTTCTTTTTGTAGGGGGAGTGGAGAAAAGGGAACATTCCCAGAAATGGCAACTCAGACTTAGTATATCTAAGTCCAATCTTTCTGACATTCAGTCTCTGTACTTCAGGACTCTTTCTAGTGGGTCCCTGTAGCAGCACAGGGATCCAAGACTTATCCAATAACCATCTTTATTCATAAAAAATTTAAACCTTTTGTGAAGAAGCATAAGTACAAGCTTTGTGACTTGCAGGACATCCTAGGGAAGATAAAGGATGAATATCACCATGATACTCTCCACCCAAATACAAAACCCAACCCACCTCATCCAATTGCCCTATCCTTGCTCCCTAACCTCAGACAGCCACACCCTTTTCCCTTTACACTACATACATTTTTACCTACACGCTTTATCAGTTAATATACAAAATGACCAACATTGCCTATCTACTTGCCTTCACTCTCTCCTTAAGTATTCCTCTTTCTCTACTTACCTTCACTCTCTCCTTAAGTATTCCTTTCTATGCTAACCCATGCAACCTCTCTCCACACAACGCAATTCTATCCATTTTCAAGAACAGCCACATTAACTACTAAACCACAACTCAATTTAAAAGGCTTTTTCTGACATCTCAACATCCTTACTTAATATTAGCAATTTACTCAGCCCAAAATTCAAAGATCTTCCCATCAGCAATACACCAAAAATGTTTCCTTACACATTAATTAGGTCCTCTTCTAAAACCAACTTCTTCACCGATTTTGCAAGTCATCTCCTATTACTACTTCAAAGTGGTGACATATACCATATTCCTTGGCCCATCTCACACTAATAATATCATTAATACCCCTTCACCCCCCTACCACCTCCTAACATTTGAAACTTATCTATAATGACAATTAACTTTCAGAGTTTTGGCAACAAAATTACAGAATTCCATGCATGGCTCTCACAACATAACTCTGACATTGTAGCTGTTACAGAAACTTGCTAAAGCCACATATATCAGATACTGAAATAGTTCCAACTAGTTACAGTAGCCTATGTAAATATAGACTTCTAAAGAAGGGGTGGGTGTAGCTTTAATCTATCGCAACTCTCTAACCATTTCAACTTTCCCCAAAACCATCCCAACCTTCGATAACACAGAAATCTTACTAGCATCACTACACATTAACAATGGCATACTCCTGTGTATAGCAATACTATATATTCCACCAGGCCAAAACATCTCTATACTTGAAAACTTTTTATCTTGGACCACTCATAATATATCCTGTGAAACTATCATTTTAGGTGATGCTAACATTAATTGGCAAAATTTAGTCTTAAAATCCCCAGATAACTATATTGATCTCCATGGGTATACACAACTTGTTTTTAGCCACGCATGAATCCCAAATAAACAACCAGAGGCCACCCTAGACTCTTGTATCAGATCCACACAAATACTCTAATACTCTCCCTGATGTCCTAGGTGACAACTTACCAGCCTATACACTTAGAACCCATACTGAAATACCCAAATCCCACACATACAGATTAGCTAAAAATCT
This sequence comes from Protopterus annectens, assembly GCF_019279795.1. NCBI lineage: Eukaryota > Metazoa > Chordata > Ceratodontiformes > Protopteridae > Protopterus > Protopterus annectens. The sequence goes on from NC_056741.1 coordinate 532,148,340, forward strand.
AACTTCAACCAAATAACTTTCAACAACTCCCTAAAAGCTCTGAATTGGACCCCGCTAAAACGTTACCATTAGAAGAAGCTGTATTATATTTTAATAGGATCTTCCTCGACACACTAAATACTTTAGCCCCTGTCAGGTTCAAAAGACTAAAACTGAATCATGTTCCTTAGCCCACAAAATCTACAAAACAAATTCTTCTCTCCAGAGACCTGGCCTGGAAACAATGGTGTAAAAAAAAAAAAAAAACAAGCAAATGAAATCTATTTCAAACAACTGCTCAATAAAGCTAAGGCATTAGTAAATAAATGACAAACTAAATTATTTTTCACAACTATCTAATCAGAAAAACAACCCAAACACTTTTGGAAATCAGTCAAATCGCTCCTTAACCCTGGAACTACATAAAACTCGTCACTATATCCTGACAAAGACCGAGAACAAACAGCCCAGATTTTTAATACCCACTTTATAGACACCATTCTCAAACTTGTCAACAGATCCTCACCAACAGGAAACAATCCCCCTAACAATCTGACAAATAATTCAAGCTCTAAAAAAACGAATGTCTCTCGGCTTTTCCTGGTTAGGGGTCGCCACACCGGAACTCCGGTCTGCTAATGATTAACAGTGGATTTTTACGGTGCCGAGTTGCCAGCCCGACACCCAACCTTCAAAGACGGCACACCCATTCACGCACGCACCTACCTGCATGTCTTTAAACATCACTTGACCGAGGGAAGGACATGCAGACTCCACACAGAAGGCGCTCCAGCCGAGAATCGAACAGGAGAATCTCTTGCTGTGAAGCGGCAACGCTAACCACTGCACAAAGTAATTCAAGCTCTACTGGTGAGAATACCATCTTACATCCCTCACTTCACACAGAAAACACCACCAATACTCAAGAAATTCCAAAGTTCTCCATAAAACTGGTACCTACCTCTCTAATATTCAAACTGCTATCTAAACATAGACCATGCTCCCAACCTGCTGATAACCTCCCCTCTGAATACCTGAAACTTGGTGCAAATGTGTTAGCCTAGCCCATCATTATTCTAATTAATAGATCCATCTCCACAGTTCCTCAAATTTGGAAGAAATCTATCATAACCCCATTGCATAAGGTTGGGAATACTAACGATTTAAACAACTACCGACCCATTTCCATTCTCTCATCATTATCTAAAATACTAGAAAAGTGTATACATACCCAGCTATTAAAACATCTCACAGACAATAATCTCTTAGCCCAAACCCTACATGGTTTCCACTCTGCACACAGTACTATTACAGCTTTACTTTCTTTCAACAATACCCTGAACAGAGCTTTGGACTCTGGTCTACTGACATCCGTAGGTTTATTAGATCGATCCAAAGCTTTTGACACTGTATCACATACCAGACTAATACAACAATTAGAAACATTAGCATGTACTGAAAGTACAGTTGTGTACACTTACCATAAATGTAGATGTTCGAGTGTATTCACTGTTGCAGTCATTACATTCAGGTAATCTGCTGGCAGGTTGCCCTCAGTCGGCCTGATTAACAAAGTCTTGGGTCCTGCGTCAGTTGCTGTCCCTTCTTCCATGACGTCATCAGGGGGTATAAAACATGCAGCCCATGTCATTACATCAGTTTTTCTTGCCCCAGATGTCAGGTGCTCCACGAATGGGGAGCAAATAAAATTAAAAACACAAAAATATACCTCCAACAAAAAGCAAATACACCAAAAAGGCTTTTAAGCATAGTAACAGAAAGTAGAGGTATAGTCAGAGAAAAACAGGGGGCTAGAGGGAGGGTAACCAGGACTGCAACAGTGAATACACTCGAACATCTACATTTATGGTAAGTGTACACAACTGTACTATGTTCTTCGTGTTTCACTGTTGCAGTCATTACATTTGGGTAGATTCCCAAAGCAATGGTTGGGAGGAGGAATTTATACAGCATTAGGACCAGCTATAAGGCCCTGTAAGACAGCAGTGGCAAAGCCAGCTCTGGATTTAAAGAAAATTGGTAAATGATAATGCTTGGTGAAAGTATGTACAGAACTCCAGGTAGCAGCTTCTAGAATATTTCTGGTAGAAACACCTCTGAGGAAGGCTGCAGAAGTAGATGCAGCCCTGGTGCAGTGATATCTGATGCCTTGGGGGATAGGTTTTCTATGGTGCTTATAGCAGAACTGAATGCAATGGCTTATCCATTTAGAAATGGTTTGTTTTGAAATAGCCTTCCCCTCTGCCCCAGCAGCAAATGCTACTAGCAACTGATCAGATTTTCTTCGAAATTTAGTTCTGTCCAAGTAGAATCTAAATTGTCTGTGCACGTCCAAGGAATGCAGAATCCGTTCCCCTTTGTTCTGTGGATTGGGAAAAAAGGTTGGCAAATGAATGGACTGATTAAGAGCCACAGTGGAAACCACCTTGAGCATGAAGGATGGATTGGTCCTCAGAGATACCCTGTCCGCATGAAAAGATGATGAAAGGCTCCACTGCCATAAGGGTCAGTAATTCAGAAATCATTCTAGCTGAAGTGATTGCTAAAAGGAAGGCTGCTTTCCAAGAAAGAAATTTTAAGTCTGCAGTAGCAGCAGGCTCGAAAGGAGGTAGACTGAGTTTCTTCAAAAGAAAGTTAAGGTCCCAGGCAGGGGTAGGAGCTCTCCTGGGTGGTCTCAAGTTCTTTGCCCCTCTGAGATGCTGCTTGAGCAGGGGATGAGAAAAGAGGGGTGGTACTGTGTTATAGTGAGCTGAAAAAGCTGAAGCGTGGATTTTAATAGAGGAAAAAAACAGGCCGTTGTGAAGCATCTCAGTTAAGTATTGCAAAATCTGAGGTAAATTGGGCGCTGCTGTGCTCATCCCTAAAGACTGGTTCCAGGCACAGAATCTTTTCCATTTGCCAGCATAAGATTTTCTAGTACTAGGTCTTCTCGCCTCCAAGATGACATCCATCACAGGTTTGCTGAGGGATGCTAAGGGTGAATTTAAGTGATTAGCCAAGCTGCAAGGTTCAATGTTGGAAGCTGATGGTGCAGAATTTGGTTCTCCTGCTGAGACAGCAAGGAAGGGGTCTGACGCAGGTGCCATGGAGATATCTGTGACACACTGCGTAGGAGAGGGTACCAGTGTTGGCGTGGCCAGTCTGGAACAATCAAAATCATTCTTGGTTTGTCAGAACTTTGCAGAGTAGAGGCAGTGGGGGAAAGGCGTAGAGTGATAGGTTTTTCCAGCAGAAGGACAGGGCATCCACTTTCCAGGCTTTTATGTGGGGAGTCCTTGTGCAAAATTTGTCCAACTGATAGTTCAGGGGGGAGGCAAATAGATGCATGTCTGGGCTTCCCCATTTGCTTGTCAGCATGTTGAAAATCCATGGTTCCAGTTTCCACTCGTGTGGGTCCATGAGATTTCTGCTTAGTCCGTCTGCCAGTGTATTCAATTTTCCTGGCAGGAATTGAGCTTGTGGGTGCACTTGATAGCTCAAGGCCGTGTTCCACAAATCCATGGCTAGTCTGCAGAGGGGTTAGGAATGTGTATCCCCCTGCTTGTTTATGTACCACATAACCGTAGTATTGTCTGTCATTACCATTAGTTGCCCTGGAAGAATGTAGTCCTTGAAGGCGGTCAGAGCATTCTGTACAGTTAACATTTCTTTTTCTGATTGATATGTAGGTGCATTTGATTTGGGTTCCATTTGCCCTGAATACACTTCCCTGCCAGGTGAGCCCCCCCCCCATGCATAATCTGATGCATCTGTAGTTAGGGTTTGGGCGGCAGGGGAAAGTGTGAATGGCAGTCCCTTGTTTTGGTGGCATGCCTGTGCCCACCATAGGAACTCCATGCGTAGGCAAGGAATGATAGAAATCATTGTTTCCAGGCTGTGACAATGTTGACTCCATAGACTTTTTAAGTACCACTGCAGTTTCCTCATATGCAGTCTTGCATATGGAATTAGAAGCATGCAGGAGGCCATGAACCCCAAGGCTTGCAGTATTTGTCTTGCAGACAGCAGGGTTTTTGTGGCCACTTGTTCGAAGTAAGTTACCAAATGAATTTGCTTCTCTGGCGTGAGGAAAGCCATCTGGGCAGTTGTATTCAAGATTGAACCCAGGAATGCAATCTGTTGAGAGGGTACCAGTTGCGATTTTTTTTTTTGTTTATGGTGTACCCCAGACAAGTAACAACCTTTTTTACAAATGCCAGATGATTTAGAAGAGTGCCCTGGTTTTCTGCCTGAATCAGACGATCGTCCAGGTATGGATATATCTGAATATTTCTTTGCCTGCAAAATGCAATTACTGGAGCCAGGCACTTTGTGAATACCCTGGGCGCAGTAGACAAGCCAAAGGGCAATGCAGATAACTGATAATGCAAGTAGCCTGCTTTGAAGTGTAGGTATCTTCTGCAAAATTCCCTGACTGGGATGTGCAGGTATGCTTCTTTTAAATCTAGAGTTGCCAACCAGGCATCTTTGCCCATCATAGGAAGTAACTGGTGAAGAGCCAGCGTCTTGAATTTTGGAATGTCCAGAAAGGTGTTTAGAGTGGAAAGGTCCAGAATTCAACGCCATGATTTCTTTTCGTCATGAATTAATTAGTCATTTAATTGATTAATTGTGTAATTATTTTAGATGTATATATGGTTCTGTGACTGTGAGTTTTTTATTCTCCTTGAAGGCTTTGGCCAAGACGTCAGAGATTGTTTTTTATTAAACATGTTGGTGGAAACTGTGCTTGTTGTTCCTTGCTTTTGGCTGCTATCGTGGTTTGGTGTTTTGATGTCTTCTGATCCACAGTACCATCTTCCTCGCATTTTCAGAGAGACTATGGAAGGAAATCAAATGTCTCTTGATAATTTTTTGGTTAATTCAGCTAATCCAGCGGATAGAGGTGAGCGTCCAGCTTCCCAGAGATCATTAACTGAAAGTAACATTGTTTGGGAGAAGTGGGAGGAAGAAAGACGTTTGCGGTCTTCCAACCCGTTCTCCTGTGTTGGCAGAAAGGTTCCATTGTCTGTTAATACAGAGAACAAATTGTTGTTCGAGGAACTTGAGAAATTAATGTGGAAAGAGACTGCAGTATACTACAATATTTGCGGTTTGCAAAAATATGTTGAAACTGAAACTACCCCGAGAGGTCTTAGGGTTTTTAAAGACCCCTCTACTCCTTTTGATCTAACATTAGACACGGACTGTGCTTTTCATAAGAGATGGGTCACTGCAGCACACAAATGTGTTACCGAATGGTTGCACATTCTTATAGAACCTGATCAACTAAAACAAAGAGATTTGTGTTGCAGTATTAATAAAATGTGTTCAGATCTTACTAACTCTGTTTCGACAACTATATTTGATGAGTTTTTGAAGCAAACTAACTTAAAACTCAGGGAATACGAAACCACGCTGATCGACCGAAAGAAAGGGAAACTGTTGCGTGACGTACGTGACTATGAGTCCAACCGGGCTTTCCTGTCCAGGGTCCAACGTACGAAATCTCGCAAACAGGTTAGGTTTCAGCCTGGTAAGACTGTGAACACTTCATATCATTCTTCAGCCTCAGAAGGCGGCTATACTTCTTATGAAGAGGAGGGTTATGATTCGGATTTTCCAGTTCTTCCGGCGGCACAGCAGAGGGACAATTTTCGAACAACCTTTCGTGGGGATGGTGCCACACCTTTCCACAATCCACAGGGACAGAAACGGACTTGGGAGCAGTCTTCCATTCCAGGTGGGCAACGATTTGGACAGGGTGGACTCAAAAGGGGTAGACGATGATTCCAACATTGTGTGTAGTGATAATCATATGTTTTTGAACACCCAGGAATATGTCATTAATTTGTCTAATTATGAATTTAATGATGTTGAAATGTCTGTTTTGAACAGGGGTTTGAAATTTATCCCCACGGTGGTTACTCGACTTCATGAATTGTATAAAGATACATATGTCTTTGGTAGAAAATTACAGCTTAAATATTTTTTTTTAAAATGTTGATATGTCTTCGTTGTCAGTTAATGATGATAGTGTTAGCAGTTCTTCTGATAGTTTTTTTTCCTGTTTATCAGATGATGACATTAATGCATATTGTAAACTTGATACTGCTAGTGTCCCTACACATAGTAATTTTATGCCTAGTAGTTTGAATGGGGAGGTATGTCAGTTTGTTAGTTTAGTTAATTATTTTACTGAACTAGATTATAGGAAATATATGAGAAAAAAATCTAATATTAAGTATAATTTACAATGTAATGAATGGAAAGCTTTGTTAAATCTTGGTAAAATGAATGACATTGTTTTTAAGCCATCTGATAAGGGCAATAAATTGGTAGTCATGCACTTTACAGACTATATGTCTATGTGTATGGATCATTTAGACGATATTAAGACATAAAGTGGTTGATTCAAAGGTATATACTAGTTCTATTGAAGAATATTTGGATATTATTAATAAAGGGGTGAGATTAGGTTATTTTTGTCAAACAGACATTAAGAAGTTGTTTCAGGTGGAAGGTTCTAAAATGGCCTTATTTTACTGCCTACCTAAAATACATAAAAGTATATCCAAGCCTCCAGGTAGGCCTATAGTTTCCGGTTCTTGTTATTTTTTGCACAATTTAGGTATTTTTTTACATCATTTTTTGTCTTCGTATGTTTTTAGGTTACCTTCATACATTTGTGATGCGTTTGATTTTTTGGAAAAAATAAAAAGGGTGGAAATAAATCATAGGATGTTATGGGTTACTATTGATGTGAAGAGCCTTTATACCAATATTAAACACCAGTTTGGTATAGAGGCTATTAGATTCTTTTTAGGCGACTTTCCTGCCACAGAATTTATTGTTGAGTTGCTTTATTTTTGTTTAACTCATAATTTTTTTGAATTTAATCATGTGTTATATCAGCAGTTACAAGGTACAGCCATGGGGGCCTCTTTTGCCCCCATGTATGCTAATCTTTTTATGGGTTTACTTGAATTGGAAGTTATTTACAAACACAAGTTTTTTCATTCACATGTGATTGCATATTATAGATATGTGGATGATTTGATATTTTTAGTTGAAGCTGATAAAAAGGAAATTATAGATTTTGTTAATGATATTAATGAGAATAGATTTATGTTGAATTTTGATGGTTTGACAATTGGACATGTTGTTCCATTTTTGGATGTTATGTTGGATATTTCTGATGGTAGGAAGATTGTTACTTCACTAAATAGAAAATTTGAAGGAGTCAATTTATATTTGCATGGTACCAGTGGACATCCCCCCCATACTATAGATGCTTTACCTTATGGGGAAATGTTACGAACATATAGACTTTGTAGTAAGCCTGATACTTTTCATAAGGAAATGAGGTCCTTGGTAAATTCTTTTATTAATCGAGGGTATAGTAAAGAAATTCTGAATAAATGTTTTGATAAGTTGGTTCAGAGGGTGAAGCCATTAGGCTCTAGAAATGTCCAAAAAAATTTTTATAACAAAGTAGTTCGACATGATAATGTTACTAATCAAAATGAAAATATCTATTTTATAACTACTTTTGGGTGTTTTACTCAACAATTTCTTGATATAGTGAGTCGTTTTTGGTCCTTCTTATGTTCTTTAAAAAATGTACAACAATGGCTAAATGTGAACTTAAAATTTTCTTACCGTAGGGGAAGAAATATAAAAAATTTTTTAGTTAAAAGTAAGTTTAGTATACCTTCTTCTAAAATATGTATTGAACCTTTTAAAATTGGAACCTTTCCATGTGGAAGATGTAAAGCTTGAAAGCATATTGTACCTTATTTCTCTTCCATTAATAATGTTAAATTTAATGCTAATAATTGTTTTTGTTGCAATTCAGTAGGTGTTATATATTCCCTGTGTTGTCCATGTAATAAATATTATATAGGAGAGACAAAAAGAGCATTCAAACTCAGACTGCTAGAGCACATTAGGGACATAAATAATGTTAATGTTGATAGTCCTGTTGCTTTACATTTTGCACAATTCCATCATAAAAGTAGTGTTGGTTTAAAAGGTACTGTGTTAGAACAAATTAGTGTTTCTTCATATTGTAATATTGATGTTAAAACTCTTTTATTACAAAAAGAAGCTCTGTATATTTTAAAGTTTAAAACTATGTCTCCTTTTGGGCTTAATGATGAGTTCAACTGGAAGGCGTTACTGAATTAATTAGTCATTTAATTGATTAATTGTGTAATTATTTTAGATGTATATATGGTTCTGTGACTGAGAGTTTTTTATTCTCCTTGAAGGCTTTGGCCGAGACGTCAGAGACTGTTTTTTATTCAACGTGTTGGTGGAAACTGTGCTTGTTGTTCCTTGCTTTTGGCTGCTATCGTGGTTTGGGATCTTCTGCAAAATTCCCTGACTGGGATGTGCAGGTATGCTTCTTTTAAATCTAGAGTTGCCAACCAGGCATCTTTGCCCATCATAGGAAGTAACTGGTGAAGAGCCAGCATCTTGAATTTTGGAATGTCCAGAAAGGTGTTTAGAGTGGAAAGGTCCAGAATTCAACGCCATGATTTCTCTTTTCTGGGTACCAGGAAAAGCCTGGAATAGAAATCTTGTCCCTTTTCCTGTTCTGGTAACGGTTGAATAGCCCCCATGTTTAAGAGGGAAAATACTAGTTTTTGAGAATCTGCCCACTGATTTGGGGGCAGGTCTGGCCACCCGTTTGGTGTTGGCAACATGTGGAAATTAAATCTGTATCCCTGGGACACTATATTTGAAACCCATTTGTCCTGGGTTATGAGTTCCCAGTTTTTTGCATGAACAGCAATCTTTCCCCCCAAAGGGGCGGCTAAAAGGTAAGTGCTTGGTAATTTTAAAGGAAAGTCATTAAGACTGTTTACCATTGGGGGGTGTCTTGTTATTTCCAGATTTGGAAGTGGAGCCCCCCCCCCCCCCAATAGCTTGATTCTGTGAGTCCCCTGGGACTGAAATTTGGTGCTTTTGATGTGTCTGGATTTGGCTTGAGAGGATCTGGAAGGAGCTGGAAAGGACCAATTTTTAGTAGGCCAGTGCCTACTAAATCTTTGAGGTTGCACTTGTAAGAAATCTTTTACAGTTTGCATAGATTTAGCTTTATCTTCCATCTTTTTTAAAACTTCTTCAGCCTTATTGCCAAACAGGCGGTCCTGATTTAAAGGAGCATCCAACAATTTTGCTTTAACATGATCAGGCAGAGACTGCTCCTTAAGCCAAGCATGCCTTCTAAGCACAGACCCAGTAACAGCAGCCCTGCAAGAGGCCTCTAAAGAATCAAAACCACTTTGCAAAGTATGTTTTCCAACTTGTTTAGCAGAAAGCAATAAATCCTGTAAATCTTTATTTTCCACACAGTCAGAAATCAACATAATTTTCTGTTTAAGCAGTCCAATAATATGCTGTTGATATTTTAACATATGAAATTGGCAGTTTAAAGCCCTGATTTCCAAGGTTGCAGAAGTATAAACCTTTTTACCCCATCTATCCAGCGCCCTGGAGTCTCTATCAGAAGGGGTAGGATTTTTAGCAGTAAAAGCCTTAATGCCCTTTGGCCTCTTCGAAATGGTTTCAGGATCTGCAACAGGATTTCTGAAAAGGAACTTGTGTGACTCAGGAACTCTGTAGTATCTGTCAGGTTTACTAGGAGCTGGAGGCAGGGAATCAGGGGCCATACTGGATTCCGAAAACACATCAACAATGTCTAGTACTGAGGTAAAAGAAGAAAATCCCTAAGCCTCTTTTTTGAATCAGGGAATTCCTGACTTTCCCAGTGGAAATGCTCCCTTAAGGTATGTAAAGTTTCACCAAAAAAAAAAACCTCAGGGGGGAAGCAGAGGGAAAGGAACCCTCTGCATCAGAATCCTCATAAGTAGGTATTAACAAATCCAGGTCATTAGAAGAGTCAGAAGAAACAGAGTCCTGATCAGAAGACTCATAGTCAAGCTCAGACCTAGGCCTCTTAGAAGGGGGGGGGGGATTATCTACCTTTGATTAGAGTAATTAGATCTTCAGCCATTTTGATCATTTGTTTTTTAGGCATAGGGGCCTGAACATGTGGCCTGTGCGTCAGTTTTTTCGACATAGATCGAGATTTAGGCCTTAGTATTGAAGGTGGAGTTGGTTTAATATGCATGCCTGTAGGCCTGAATACACCCTCAGAAGCTGGTGCCTGCACAGCGGCTCCGGACCCATCAAAGGCAGAGACATCTGCGGGTTCCATAGGTGAAGTATCTTGTGGCATACTGGAATCTGAATGGGTCTCAGTAGAGGCCTGCGAGTCAGAAGTAGTGGGTATCAAGGGCTGCGAAAGCACCTCACTGAGTACTGGCGACTGGCTTAGGAGAACCGTCGTCAGCAGTTTTGAACCTCGACGGCCTGTCTCTGTCTATCTTTGCATTTTTTTTCAAAATCCCAATAGTCAGATGGCTAACAGACGTCATTTCTGGATAATTAAACAGAGAACCGAAAAATTTAGAGGCAAAAATGTACCGACGACGGATAGTGCGCTGATTAAATAAAGCACAAAATCGACAGCAAGGTACATCGTGGTCAGGGCCTAGGCAAGGAATACAGTACTGATGAAAATCTTTATGAAGTATTTGCTTTCCACAAGTAATGCAATTATTAACTTCTACAGATATCGGCAAGGAGCAAGAAAAAGTTTCCCCAACGGGGTACTTAGCTTTTAAGTTGAAGACTTCGGTTCTGAAACTCGAAAATGAAAATTTCAGGAGTCGGCCGACCGGCAGTTGCGAACTGCTTCTGCTTCAGGCACCGCACTGCAAGAAAGAGTGATGTAATGATGTTGGCTGCATGTTTTACACCCCTGACGACCTGACGTCATGGAAGAAGGGACAGCAACCGACGCAGGACCCAAGACTTTGTTAATCAGACCGACTGAGGGCAACCTGCCAGCAGATTACCCGAATGTAATGACTGCAACAGTGAAACACGAAGAACATCATAAACCAAAAAAATGCAGTTAGCACTCCCAAAAAGACCAATAAATACAATCGAAAGTGCTACTGGCGAAAGAAATGAATGAGCGAATGCTGAACCACTCGCAGTTTATTGGAAAACAGCAGTTAAAATACCATAATCGCTTTACGTCACACACTGATGAAGGCTTTGTTGTTTATGCCGAAACCTGTTTGTCTTGCTTATCTTGCTAGTTTATAATTAAATTGGTTCTAACATACTCTCCAAGTGCTGGCTGTGTTTTTTGGATGCTTACTCGCTTTGGCCGTGCACTGCTTTACCTGCAGGAGCATTTTTGTGTGAGGAGTCTAAATAAGGAAATAAATAATAAAATGGGTTTCTTTGATACAGATATAACAGATTTGTTTTCTTCTACACCTCATGAAGAAGGTTTACAAATGTTTTCAGATGCATTAACAGTATGTACATTTACGGCCACTAAAGATAACGTACATTGTATTAGAGTTCATGGAAATTACTTTACATAATAATTTAATTTATTCTGATGTTGAATATTTTAAATAGATAAAAGGAATGCTAATGTGGGTGGCGCAAATCCTCAAATAAGCAAATACAGTCATGTGGTTTTCAAAAAAGTTCATATTTAATTCTTTATTTGTTCATAGTTGAACATTGTACATGCGATTTCTGGATGATGTGTGTATTTTGAAAGGATATGATATCTAAAGTAGATGAATTTTTAGATTATATTAATAGTACTACTTCATTAGACATAACTTTTCCCCAGATCATATAAATTACTTGGATATTACAACACAAAAACAAGGTGGGTTTTCGGCTAACATTTACCAAAAATCCAATTTTTCAAATGATACCTGCATTTTAACAGCCGGCATCCTTTAGTACAAAAGGAAAGTCTGGTAAAAACTTTGCTAGATTAGCAAGGATAACATCATGCAATCAAGACTATGAGCTGAAAAGTATGAAGCTCGGGGTATGTTTCTTGAAAGCGGATACTCAAATGAGCTAATATGCAAAATAAAGGATGAAGTCTTCAATGGCATGCACACAAAGTTTGTACCTTGTTAGATGAGGATATAATCAAGACGAATTAAAAAAATAAACAAATAATAATGAACAAAAAGTTAATTTTAAGAGCACAACAAAGTACCATCCAGACATTAATAATATTAAGAATATTATAAGAAATTGGTCTATTTTAACAGTGATGAGTTCCAAGACTTGATAGGTAGTGAACCATGTTTTCCATACAAGAAGGGTTACAACCTGAAAACCAATTTTGGATGCAAGAAAGATAGTGATGAGAGTTACAATTTTGTTGAGTATAGGGATACAAGAAAATAATAGTTAGGAATCAGATGTCACCACTAAAGTTTACACACAGTTGTAATACATTTGATTTTATATATTATGTTTTATACAGAGTTTTTCAATGGCATTTAGGTAGTATAAATGCTTGAAATGAACAAATTTAGTAAGTATTTATAAACGACGATACATTATTTTTAGGTACATAATGCATACTATAGGTATTTAACACAATGAGATGGGATTTGATAAGTTTGGTTGTCAGTACTAAAATGTATTCACTTTTTATGTATTTAGTAATGTTCGACTTTACATACATTACATATTGTCACATCTGCATGTTGAGAGTTGTGATTAAGACATGTTATACAAGAAGCAATCAAGAATATAAGGGATATTACATAAAGAGCAAGTTATTTAGAATGTACTTTGCTAATGAAGTCCTTTTTTTGTTACTGGGGATGAAAGCACTCGACAGAAGTGTTTCTATTAATAAACATGACAGGCTGAATTGGTATTCTCTAAAATCAATTACTTACGGATTTTTTTTCTGGGAAGTTTATTCATTTAATACAGGCTATTCATGGGGTTCTTAATACAGAGTTAAGATTCATGCTGGTCTGTCTTTGCCCTTTAAACTTTCTAGGGGTAGAAGGAATGCCTGTTATTTGTTGCCTATTTTACTTACACTGTACTTAAATTGTTCCGCTTACATGATGAAAACATCCAGTTTTAGCAACTATAAAATAGATAAAAGGAGATTAAAAATTATTTATTTGCAGATAATGTTTTTTACATATATGACTGAACCTGAAGAAGCTATCAAGCCTTTGTTTTAGATGCTGGATAACTAAGTAAAAATGTCAGGACATAACATTAGTAATGTATCCTTCTGCTCTGTTTCCATCTTAAGTGGTAAGACAGAATTATACATATTTAAGAGGAATGGGCTATGTAAAGTACTTGTGAATACAGTAAGACAACACGGAGTAAAAAACACTGATTTTTAAAAATGGAAAATGACTACATTGGAGTTAGATTAAAGGGTGCGGGAGGTGCATTTTTTTTGTATTATCACTGTTGTATGTATTTCATGCTTTCCCTGCTGGCACACCTGCTGATATTTTGAAAGAAATTAAGCATATAAGAGATTTAACAGTGTACATCTAGAATGTCATGAGATGAAGCTAATGTATTTGCTATCTATTTGAGATCATGACACTAAGTGGAAAAAATACCAAGATTAAATACAAGTAATGAAACAAACATTTACAGATATGTTTTTTTTAATGTACTAGACGTGAAGGCACTGAACTGCATTATGTTATGAAGCAAGCTATGATAATAGTACATAGTTTATTACTACAATAGGGAGTAAATCCCTGGGTAGTTTTCCTAGTGCCTATTGTAAGTAGTAAACTGGGTGTTCTAGAACAAGAGGATTTGAAGCACTTCAGAGATAGAATGACTTGAGTGATTTATTGGAAACAACAGAAGCTCATGGAAAATGAGCACCTGGAACAAGGTGAAGAAGAAATATGGTTTACAAACTTATTTGCAAATGGAATCTGCAGAAATATCATATACAACAGCATGCAGAGGTAAACTCAGTTCTCTTCTGGTTGGACAGACTTACCGGAAGGTACCCCTCCAAAATCATATCTTTAATGTTATGGTCATGGGATGACATTCTAATCATCAAAGGAATACTAAGTACAAGGTGCAAGGATCTGATGTTTTGAAGGACCTTGGGCAGGACTGCTCCACACAACTAGAAGCTGAAACAAACAAATTTACCTGGAAATTAATTTGTTTGGTACCTACATGTGCCACAGAGTCATACAAATTAAAAATATATTATCAGAAGTAATGTTATATTCTGCAAAGATTAAGGGTAATTCTAACCACATAAATTTCCAACTGTTAGCAAAGAAGGAACTCTAGGAATGCAGAATAATATATTTATGTTATTCACAAGTTTATAAAACTTTACAAAGGAGTTAGAAAGTTTACAGTCAGATGTTACGCACTAAGAAATAAGATTATGATGCGTATGTTACTAGGTAAGAAAAAGACACACTGTACTTGTCAGAAGCAGTTAATTTTAATGTTATTGGCTGCTATGAAAAACCTCAAAACCAAGATGGAAATCAACTTTAGTCCGGAACTTCCAAGATGGTTGCAGACTGATCAAGAGGTCAATTAGAGCTCTCCTAGTGTGAAAAACAAACTTTGGAAAGCACCCCAGTGAAACCAGATATTTGGGTAAAATTCAGCTACTGGTTAGTCACTACACTGACTGGATGTCAACAACTTAAAAATCTGAAGTAACATAAAAACAGCTAGAAAAAGAGAAGAAAATACTCTGGTAGGACAAGCCTTGTAGCTGTTCAGCAAAAAACAGACCAAGTTACAGCCTCATTACAGCAGCTTTACAGGAAAAAATAAATCAAATGCATTCAGACACTGGATAAACACACACAATGAAATGACAAGAGGCTGGAAGGAACAGAAGTAACTTTAATTTCTTATTCAGATGAGCTGACAAAACTATAGGAATCAGAGGCTGAATGAAGGAAAGACTGGTTGAATATGAGACCGCAAAAAGAACTGTTTCAAAAATTGTACAACTAGAAGACAGAGCATGGAGAGAAAACCTCAGAATGTTTGATGTACCAGAGAAACTGGAAGGAACAGATTACATTACCTTTTATGAAATTATAAATAAGCAACTGGACTGGTATTCCACAACAGGATCTGTTAACAAAAAGGGCACAACATGTCAATGTTCTAAATTTGGTCATGAGAAAGAAGCCAAGACCTATAGTTTTGAGGGTGCATTCACATCAGCAGAAGGACTTTCTCCTGGCAAAATTGTGGCAGAAAGGTTAAGTATTATCAATGGGGACATTGTCACATTGAACAGAATACAAGCATATGTTTTCCTGTTAATAATAACAACAATGCAACATCTACTCACTTGAAAGAGAGACGGGGCACTTTTTCATAATACTGTAATTCAGTTAACAGAGTACATAAATTGTTTTGGGAGGAAAGTTGGGACAAAAAAAGGATGGAATGGATGCAGAATGGAAAACAGACTTTAACATACACTGTCAGCATGACTAAACCTAACTTTATAATGGAGGAACCTCTGGGTGCCCCCGGATATCTGGGGCATCTGCCCATATAGCTACTAATTTCCTTTTTGGAAAATGTATACAGCTGCTTGTGTTTCTTGCAGGTTTAAAAATGAAAACGTACATTTTTTTGTTTCTTTGAACATCTTTATTAAAATGAAAACTCTGGGAAAATATGACAAGGGTATAAACAGAGAAGAGAGACTGCAACTGCATACAAGTTCAGCCTGCCAGATAAGAAATGTATACATATAAATTGCAAGATAGAAACACATATTAAAAAATACTATTGTATACAATATGTAAAAGTAATAGTATCTTATCAGAATGACTGCCTTTTCAGTCACATCATGGAAACTAAATGGCACTGTAGATATGAATATTAAGAAGTGTTGGGTAAAAAAATTGCAATGTTACAGAAGATACTTGGATAGAAATGAACATGCAAATTTGGCAACGGAAGGATTTAAGAATTGTAATTATAATGACTACAAGAGGGGCTGCAACAGTGATACACCATGAAAAGAAAGACATGGGAAGATTTGCAATAATAAGGAGTTATTGGCAAGGAAAGAAGATTACACAGTTATGCATTTATATTCCACCTAAAAAATAATATTTAAGAGCTTAAAAGAACTACACAATAGGTAATTAACTTATAGTGAAGACTATTATTAATGGGTAGGGATTGGAACCTGATATGCAATAGTGAAGATGCATACAAGGGAAATGCAACAAAAGAGCGCAAGTTTCTGAAGAAATACATGAGATTATTTGGAATGAAAAGTAAGAAATTACTAGCAGGAATTCAGACATAATTTACATATTATTCTCCAAACTAGAATAACTAGGCTAGATTGGACAGAAAATGTGACAACAATCTCAGAGAACAAAAACAATTAGCACAACTCAGGCAACAGAAAATAGAAGTGGCGCTGCCAAGCTAAGGGACCCTATAACTAAAAAAAATTACCAGAGACCCTACAGAAGTATCAGAGATAATTCGGAAATTCTATGAAAATCTGTATAGAGCAGAGAGAAGGAGGAACCAAGAAAAGACACAAATGAAAAAAAATTATGGAAGACAAATATGCCAAAGATAGAGGAAAATGAGGCATAAGAATTAAAAGCTAATATGGGAGAGGATGACATAAAAATATAACACAATCAATCAGAATGGAAGTCAACAGAAACAGGTAGTACTCCTATAGAAATTTGCAAGTTAAGAGGGGGAAAAATGATAAATGCAGAAGGCTTTGTTTAACAATATTTTAAAATGAAAGACAGTACCAGCATCTTGTTAGAAAGCAGTGGCAGCTGTATTGCTCAAAGAAGTCAAAGACCCTTTAAGTCCCACTTCATACAGACCAGTTTCAAATTTGAACCATGACTGTAAAGCATTTAGGTCTAAACTAGCTAAGAGAATGGATAAGGTGTTGCCAAAACTGATTCAATATGGATCAATGTGGATTTTTGGAGGGGAGACGCACATTTGACAGCATTACCAAAATGATGATGATCCAAAGAGAAGCAGAGTGTGAGAGGACTCCATTATTGTTGGTGGGTCTTGATGCAAAGAAGGCATTTGATACAGTTAGATAGACTTTTAGGAGTAGGGCAATGGCACCATGTATGTTTCCAGACAGAATTTAGTTAATCAGGAAGATATATACCTATAACAAAACCACACCCCCTTCATTTCTTTTCCAACCAGTCCCAACAACCCATATTCTTGCCCTAATCCAAAAACTGAAACCATGCTCTCCTTCAGCAGACCAATTACCGGCTGAATCGATTGCTTACCCCATCTCCATTCTTATCAATATAACTATTAGTGAAGGCCACATCCCTAGCATCTGGAAAGTCTCCCATATTATTCCCCTTCACAAAGGTGGAAACTCCGCCGAATTCTCCAACTACTGTACCATAGCCCTTCTTTCTCCTTTGGCAAAGATCATGGAGAAATGCATCCATAGGCAACTGCTAGATCATGTAATCCATAATAACTTGCTTTCTAGCTGTCAACATGGTTTCAGACGATCCCATGGCACTACCACTGCCCTCCTTTCCTTTACAGATTGTATTAACAAAAACCGTAACTGCAATTTGCTTTCCTCTGCACTATTTATCGATCTGTCCAAAGCATTTGATATGGTAAATCATCAAATTCTGATAGATATCCTCAAATCCCTGTCCTTATATACACTCTCTATCAAATGGTTCCAATCCTACTTAGATAAACGACAACAGGCTGTACTTTGGCACAACAATCTATCTACCTTCCTACCAGTTAACCTTGGTGTACCTCACAGGTCTATATTAGGACCTCTCCTTTTCTCCATACTCATCAACGACCTACATCTAGCAATTCCCCATGCTACTTGCAGACAATATGCAGATGACTCCACACTTGTATGCTCCACTACAGCCACCTCTGAACTTCACTCCCTTACCCAAAAAGCATTTAACACTGTTGAACAATGGTTCACTCTCCACTGCCTTCTCTTAAATCCCCAAAAAACTAAACTCCTCTTTTTCAATCCTAATCTTAAGTCCACTACAATAGATTTTTCTGTTACATCCACTAATGGTACCATTATATCACCTGACCTAACTACCAAACTACTTGGTATCACCATGATAACCTTACCTTTGACATGCACATCAACAACACTATTAAATTTGTCAACAAAATACTTGGCTCTCTCTACAGAATTAAACCCTTCCTGTCACCTACAGTTTGAACTACTACTGCACACACTCATCTAATCTCTACACTCCTCTATGCCTCAACCATTTTCACTAATCTAAGAACAACTCAATAAATTGGAAACCTCCTACAATAATATAGCCAGATTTGCTACTGGTAACCCATTTAGAAGTCACCACTGCTTTAATTTAAAGCAGCTTGAATGGTTGGAACTACAGAATCTGCTCAAGTATTACCAGCTAATTATTCCCCATAAGACTCTTTACCAACCTTCTAATACTCCTACTCTATCCACCATCATCACCCCCTATAATAATCTGAAGTCCTTACATTCATCTCAGAAACTTCTAGTTAACACATCTAAATCTAACAACAGGGCTGGGGATTCTCTCTTCTCTAATACTGTGGGAAAATTCTGGAATCTCCTACCCAGCGACCTTTCCTCACTTTCCTCTTTATCACTCTTCAAAAATAGACTGAAACTTTTCCTCAGAACACACTGGTTATGCCCCTGTACTAAACCTGACTAACTACCTACTCTACCCTAATATGTTCTGCCTTCTCTTTACTTTTCATTAACTTTTCCATCTTCCTTTTTAACAATATTTACCTTTTTCACTCTGCATTTCATTATTTCCATCCCTCTGGATACTTATTTGTTAAAAAAAACTCATTATTACTATTACTGAACATTAAGCTGCCTCTTTTTTGTGTACTGTACTTGGATATGGAAACAACCTGTATGCCTCCTCTTTTTTTTTTTTTCATTAAGTAATGTATCTACATGTTATTTTGAACCTGCATTTTACATTGTATTGACTTCTGTCCTCTTCAAATTACTTCTGTATTAACCAGAATTGTCAGCGTATATACTACTGTAATTATTTTATATTGTTGCTATTTTTATTTTATCTGTGTATCATGCAGTTTATCTCCCCGGGCCTCTACTGAAAATGGACATATATACAGTTAGACTAGCCCGGTCAACAAATGTAAAATAAATAAATAAATATGTAGGATCAGTGACAAGATTCAAGGTTGGAGGTTTCCTTTTGGATGAGATGGACTTGAATAGAGGAGCCAGGAAAGGGTATCCTCCTTTTACATTGCTATTTGCTTTATATTTATAGCCATTAGCAAAGGGAAAAAAAGACTCTCAAATTCAGGGGGTAAATCTGTATGGTCTTCAAGAAAAAATAAAATCCAGAGAAAAATATGTTTGTACTGCTGAATAACTTGAGACAGTCTGAAGTTTTTTTTTTTTCAGAATATAAAAAAAAATGAGGGTAAGGCATTGGCTATAACAGTAAACTATGGTCCCACACATGAATTGGTTCAGCAATTTCCTTACTTACGGGGGACATGATAGGATGAAGTATTTAAGTGTTTGGATTAAAAAGGATTCTATTATGGCATCTACTGATATGTGAAGAGAGACTAAAAAATACAAAAGTGAGAAATAGGAAGCTCTTGACAATGGATAGGGATAGTAAGACACAATCAGTGAAAATATTTATCGTCCCTTTAGTACTGTAGACAAGTCAGACATTTTTATCAACTAGAAGAGAAATTGGTGAACATAATTAACAGAGAATTGAAGGAATTTATTTGGGCGGGAAATAGTGCAAGAGATAAGCAAGATAAGTTGTCCCACAGATGATGATGTTTAGGATAACCAGATTTGAAGGGACACTTTAGAGCTACACAGTTAATGCTCATACACATATAGCACAAGCAGAAGACTACAAATAAAAGTGGAAAGAAATTACATTGAAATGGGAGGGACATGAAATCAGGAGAGACAGTAGGATTTTTGAAGCAGGCAGTTAATGAGAACAGCAACAACCATACAAAATATTATATGTACAAAGTAGCAGAGAATATTTAGAGAACTAAAGCCAATATGGGAATGGAGAAAATAGATTTTGCCAACAGAGGTGGAAAATTCTTGATACTGTATCATATGAAATTGACAGTTTAATGCCCTGGCAGAAAGAGTAGCAGATGTATAAACCTTTTTACCCCATCTCTCTAATGCTCTAGACTCTCTTTCAGAGGGTAGGGGATTTTTGGCAGTAGCAGCTGCAACTCCTTTTGGGCCCTGAGAAATAGTTTCTGGGTCTGCAGCATGGGCTTTATAGAGGTGGAAGTGAGAATCCGGGACCCTGTAATATCTGTCAGGTTTGGCAGGGGCCGGGGGAAGAGAATCAGGGGCAGAACTGACATCATTATACACATCAATTACAGTTAGCACAGGAGGTATGGCCAAGGGCCTATGCTGGGGCAAATGCAGAAATGTCCTTAATCTTTTTCTAGAATCAGAAAAATCCTGACCCTGCCATTGAAAGTGCTCCCTCATGGAGTGTAAAGTTTCCCCAAAGGAAAATTCTTCAGGAGGGGAGGCCGAAGGAATAGAATCTTCTGCATCTGAATCCTCATAAGGTGAGTAGGCCCCTTCCTGTTGGTCTGAATGATCAGATCCATCGGTGGAGTAATCAGAGGAGAGAGGTTCAGAGGGATCAGTCCTGGGCCTTTTGTCTGGTGGAGGTTGGGAGACCCTGTCTGGGTGAGGTTGGGAACCCCTTATTAAGGATATAAGGTCCTCAGCAAGACTGAGAATCTGAGAACTTGAGGAAGGCCTCTGAGAAGTAGATTTGGCAGGCAAAGCTTTTGAAAGTTTGGCAGCTTTAGCCCTGGAGAAGGCCTTAATAGACATAGAAGCTAGGGGCCTAGCTGCCCCACGTGCAGGAGTAGAAATGTCCAAAGGAATGGTGTCAGACAATTCTTGAGCACTAGCTTCGGTAGGGATATCTGTAGCCGACTCAGCCGGGGCCTCTCTGGCCTCGGTTGTCGGAGGTATGGCTTCGGTCGTAGTAAGAACCGAGGACTCGGTTTCAGCCGAAACAGAGACACTCGCGGTAGGCCTAGCCATGGTTTCAGCCGAAACCGTGGGCCGCGAGTGTCGGTCCTTTTCCTTGCGTTTTTTGGCCATATGCGTAGTCGGAGTCTCCGACGGCATTTTATATGCAAAATCAGCTCCGAAAAATTCTTCTGCAAACTCCGACCGACGTCTAAGAGTCCATCGGTTGAAGGAGGCACAGGCTAAACAAGCTGATAACATCGTGGTCTGGGCCTAAGCAAGGAAGACAGTAAGAATGGAAATCCTTATGAGGTATTTGTTTCCCACAAGTTAAACAATTATTTACTTTTTCTGACATCGGCTGAGGCAAGAAAGAGTCCCCAACTGGGTACTTAGCTTTTTTCGAAGTCTTCGGTAGCTGAAATCTCTGGATCTGACTGACCGGCACTTGCGAACAGCTTCTGCTTCGGGCACCGTGCGGCAAGAAAGACTGAGGAAAATGGCGTCGGCTGATGTCTTTATACCCCAGAAGCTCTGACGTCGGGGAAAGTGCGACATCAGCTGAGGCCAGAACCAGACTTTGGAATCCGGCCGACCGAAGGGCTGCCTGAGGCAGGACAACCCATTTGTTATAACTGCAGATGCATCCTTGAAGGACATCAGCAACAACCATACAAAATATTATATGTACAAAGTAGCAGAGAATATTTAGAGAACTAAAGCCAATATGGGAATGGAGAAAATAGATTTTGCCAATAGAGGTGGGTGATTTTGAGTAGTGGTACAGAAAATAAGCAAGAGGGAGCTAGAATTTACTAGAGAAAATTAGCAAAGGAACAAAGGTATTGGGAGCAAATAAACAGGGAGGGAAAAGCCACAGAGTGAGATGAGGCCAAGCAAAAGTTTGTCTGTAGGTTGTAGACTGTCTTCCCTACTAGGAATTGATGGAGTATACTCACAGAGAAACAGATAGAGGAGTGTTACAAGTAAGACCAGCTCTGGTTGAGTTTATAGATGAGTTTAGAATAGAAGCTGCAGTAATAAAAGAGGACAGTTAGCAGTACATATAACATAATGCATGACAACATCAACCAAACAGAAAAGGGTTAGACACAACCAGGAAAAGAAAATGGAAAATCAATATACAAAGAAACAATGGAGGAATAGTTGTATGACTCCCTTGTATGCAAAAAAATCGAGAATATTTAGGATTTTTCATGGAAGTATTTCCATAGGCACTTTTATACCCCAAGCAGACTTCACAGAAACTTTCCACAGTACATAGCAATTGCTGGAGATATAATGGGAAAGAGGGGGGATGGGTACCGCAAATTTTTTTTTTTTTTTTTTTTTGGGAGGGGGATGTACTGAGTTGATAGATATTAGAAACTCCCTACAGGGTGCTTTATCCAAAATGTTGGGGAAGCATATTATTTTAACTAAGGAAATTTTTCTTTTGAGCTGGGATATCGAAACTGAATTGCCTAGACACAGTAAGGCCCTAAAAAGTAAAATGTTGTTGGTTGCCAAAAAAGCAATTTCTAGGAAATGGAAATCAAAAACAACACCAAATGCAACTAAATGTTGTAATGGAGATAAAAAAACTGTTGCAGAGAATTTTACAAAAAAGAAGGAGTAAACCACATAGAAATAAATGGACTCTGTAGTCACAATACATGCAGAACAACATTGAGCAGGAGTGATATTTCAGGAAAGGCAGGACTTGAGCAAGTTATATAATGTTAAACCAAACAATTATTAGGACAAAAATCATACTTGCATAATGTATACAAAGGAAGTATTTTTAATGGTTTATTTTCTCTTTTTTAATTGAATGTGTACCCATGTTAATTGGCATGCCAGCTGTGATTGTGAGCAAAGATATTAAAAAACAACAACAACAAAAAAAAAAAAAAACTAAGATGGAAATCAAGAGCAAGTCTGACAGTTATGGACATGATACAAATACAGGGACAGACGCATTGCCCAGAAAAGTTCATAAGACAAATCTGTAAGCAAGATCGTTACTATGGAAGCTGTACATGGATACAGTCTTATTTAATATTTATGGGGGCCTACCACATATCTGAGTAAGCCTGATTGGTGTAAAGTGTTGAGAGGAGGTCATATCTTGGTTAATAAAATTACCCTCTCTTTATAGGTGACAGGTTATGTTTTTGTATGTGAAGTATTCTGTATATCAATGACAACCTAGAATTAGATCTGATTGTCTGCTATTTAGGTTATTTTTAAAGTCTGCTGTTTACTATTAATAGAACATGTAAAAAGCTAGGTGATATTTGTGTACCTGAAAAGATACATGTTCAACACTGTTAACATACGTTTGTGTTTTAAGTCAAATCTAGAACAGAAACTGATATTAAAAAGGGGAGAATTAGTACAGCATACAAAATAATGATGATGACTATAAAAATCAATCAGAGAAGGCAGAAAACATTAAGAAGAGTGACTAGCAAAGCAATTTACAAGGGAACAATGAATGGGAGGACATATGTATGGCTTCCAAGTTATGCAACACAGTCCAGATGGTTTAGGATTTTTGCTTGAAAGTGTTTTTTTTTTTTTTTAATATCCCAAGCAAACTTCAAAGAATTCTTCTCCAGGTAGACAGCAGGAGGTGTGATGGGAAAGAAAGAGGTAATTGGGAACATATGTTTTTGGAATGTAATGAATTGGCAGATGTTAAAAATGCCATACAGACTACACTGTCAAAAATATTGGGGGAGCAAATGGTTGTAAATTAGGAAATAATTATTTTGAGCTAGGACCCTGAATCTGAATTGCCTAGACATAGTATACATTAAGTTGAATTCTGTTTGCTACCAAAATACAATTACTAGAAAATGGAAATCAAAATCAAACCAACTATATTTGAAGTACTGAATATTGTACATGGAAGATGAGTCTCTAAAAGGGAAGAAGTAAACTACAGAGAAATAAATGGAATGTGTGGAAAGAATGCATGCATAATAAAGTTCAGAAGGAGGACTGAGGTTTAAGAAAAGGCAGAAATGAGTGATTTATGTAATGTTGGACTGAAAGATAGTTATAAAGAAAGAAAAATAATAGTGTGTAAATGGAAAAAAATAAACATGGTTTATTTTCTATTAATGTATGTGTGTCATGTCTTAGAAGTGAAAATTTAATAAAGCTGTAAAAAAAAAAAAAAAAAACTACGTGTTAATTACACACTGACCTGTATGGATACCTCTGCAACACTGTTTTGTACAGTTAAATAAAATAAAAAAAAGACTTCAGAAAAAAAAAGAATACAAGTTCAATACTTAAAAAATCAAGTAGATAACAGATGGAACTTGCCTAAGTCATTGCACTTTCTGTCCAGTGGATCTTCTTCCTCAGAACCAGAGGAGATGGTCTGAATGTCATCGCTGTCAATATTAGTGTTTGTAGTCACTCCTGCCCCAGGCTTGCCAGTCCCAACCTCACTATCAGAGCTGCTTGAGAGTGTCATTACTTCCTACAGGAAGAGAAACAAGTCTTGAAATACCATTTAACACAGTAAAATAATTTCAGTGTAAGCACTCAGGCAATCATTTGAATAAAAATAGGAGATAAACAAATGAAAGCAATGCAATGCAACATTGAAAGTATACTAACTTGAACATTACGAGATGCCAACTTCAGATCCTAAATACTGAGGTGACACTGTAAAAGTCTCCTTAACCACCTACATTTCAATTACAGTGGTTTGTTTCTAATGCAAAGTTGGTAGGTACTCCTTCTCAATACCTAATAAAGAGCAATTATATAAAAGCGACTAACAGCTTATTTCTGAGACATTAGCCATCAGATTATATTAATACTACATGTTAACAGGAATACATAAAACATTTCACATCATATTACTTAAGAACCAGTTACGACTGACAAAAGTTATACCCTAAAATCTGCATGGTCGTGGTTCATCTTCCTCATAGGTTCATAGGTTTCATAGGTTTATAGGAAGTTACTAGGCTAGCAGCCCTAGAGCCTTTATAAACCAAGCCATGTTAATCCCAGGCTGCCCCAATTGTCCTTGGTTAGATGGATGTATTTTACAGATCAGCACCGACTACCACTGTTCACGAGGAACAAGGGTAACACCCCCAGGGTGAATTTGCAGTCATCCATCCATTTGTCCAGGTTGCACTGGATGTTTATTCCAGAAGAGCAGCAATCTCTGGGAGACATACCCGTCTCTCCAGCATGTTCTGCTACTGTTATCGGCAAGGTTGAGATCCCTAGCATGAATGACTCTAGCACTATTTGATTTGCGCATGTACAGCATTTCCATCAGTTGGGGTCAGAGACTGCCCTGCAGACCAGCTACAAGTTGCCTTTCAGTAGCCTATATGATACAGAGTACAGTGAGACATGGCTTTCAGTCTATCTATGTAGATCATGGTTATCGAGGCCCTGTATCTTCTTAGTGAGAAACATCTGTGGTCTCTCCAGTTGCTGCACGTGCCTAGTGAGATATATGCAGAAGGGAGCATTGTACTTTATTAACAGTCTGATTAGCGTCGAGTAAAGTGGGGTTATAACATCCTTGGACGTGGACGTGATGCCTTTACTTATTAGATGCGCAATGTAGAAGATTTTCTTTACCACCATGGAAGCCTGGTGGTCAACGTTCAGATTGCTGTCAACCTGTGCTCCCAGATGTCACACCACTGGGTCTAAACTTACAGGATTCCTGTCAATATTGTAATTAGTGGGGAATTCTGCTTTGCCAAATGGGATAATAGAGCACTTTTTTGATTTAGTTTTAGGTTGTGACTTTGGCACCAGTCATTTATTTGTGTTAGCCCCTCCTGTAATATGTTATCATCACTGGAGGACTCAATGATTGGGCCTAGTTCACAATCATCAGCGAACTTAGTAACTCAAAGGCCAACTGCTTTAGCTTGGTCTTTAGTGAAACAGATTTCAAATAGTAAAGGGCCCAGTACAGATCACCTATGCCCTGGTGACAGGTCTACTGGCACAGGTGGAGTAACAAACTGACAGTATCTGTTCTGTTGGTGAGCCAATTCGCTACCCATCTAGTGATGTAAGGGCTAACACCTAGCTGGGAGAGTTTATCAATGATACCCAAGTGGTGATTGTGTCAAAGGCTTTGGTTAGGTCCAGATAGGTGGTATGCACCATCTTACCTTCATCCAGGGTTTTGGTGACTTTCTTGAAGTCATCTACCAAGCTCAATAAGCACAATCTACTCTTAACGAAGCCAAACTGGGCTGGGTCTAGAGTATGAAAGTTGCCTATGTCCTTGTCAATAAGGTCCATGATGATCTTTTCCATGGCCTAGCAGATGAGGCTGGTTAGACTTGTGGGTCTATAGTTCCCAGGGTTGGTTGATGTCCCGCCTTTATGCAACAAGATTACTGTTGCTGTTCTCCATTCTGCTGGTACAGGCTTGTTTTAGATTGCTTAGTAAGCAACCAGGGATGTTATTTCATCCCACTGAGGTCATGTTTTTGGTCTTGGAGAGCACAGATATGACTTGATCTCTAGGAACACTAGGTAGAGAAATGGATGTCAGGTATGCTTGGGGGTATGGCTGGTGGGGATGGGGGAGGGGGGGTGAAGTTTGCACCAAATGTGTCAGCTAGCAGGTTAGCAATTTCCTCCGGTACAGTGTGAGTGGTAACATCTACTACCAATTCGACACATAGCTGGGCACTCCCTTTTAGATTTCAGATGTAGTTAAAGAATGCCTTATGATTGTCCTTGGCTAGGGATGCTATTTTAGTTTCATAATTAGTTTTAGGTAACTTTGCAAGACTTCTAATTTGCTGGTTCATAAGTAGGTACTAGGCTATCGGCCCCAAGGACCTAAGTAAGCCTAGCCAACAAGGTTCCCTGGCTTACACCACCCAAGAAAGTTAATTTCCTGTGCCCCTGTCGAGCAGAGCCACAGAAGTGATCCCCGAGGTGTATTTCCCATTTTCCATCCATTCATCAAAATTTTTCTTGAAGAGTGCTAATGAGGAACTTTGCTTGACCTAGATGGATAGATTGTCCCAGAATACAGAAAGTCTCTGGGACAGGAATCTATCCCTCCAGCATGTCCTGTTTATTGTGGTGACACGGCTTAGGTTCGTAGCTCGTAGTGACTGGGATTTCTTTAGGTATAGCATGTCCAACAGCTCTGGGTTTAACATAGCTTTATATGTTAGGTAGAGATCTCCTCGGAGTAGGCGATATGCTACAGAGTAAAGCTGGAGGTTTTTGAGACGGTCAGTGTAGGGCATCTGTTTGAGGCCAGT
This sequence comes from Protopterus annectens, assembly GCF_019279795.1. Classification (NCBI taxonomy): domain Eukaryota; kingdom Metazoa; phylum Chordata; order Ceratodontiformes; family Protopteridae; genus Protopterus; species Protopterus annectens. Next base: position 532,175,598 of record NC_056741.1, read on the forward strand.
AATCCTCTTTGTGAGGTACTTCTGTGGCCTTTCCAGCTGCTGCAGATGTCTTGTGATGTACATTCCAAAAGGGGCATTGTACTCTATAATGGGTCTGAGTGCAGAGTAGAGGGGAACAATGACCTCTTTTTTCCTGGATGAGAACCCTTTTGTGATGAGGTGTGCCACACAGAAGGATTTTCTGACTACTGGGGAGATGTGATTATCAAAGGAGAGACTACTGTCCACCTGGGTCCCAAGGTCTCATCACATATTCGGCATTAAGTAGACTGCCACTTATGTGGTAGTTCATGGGTACATACTTTTTACCAAAGGCGATGACAAGGCACTTTTTGGCATTGTGCTTGAGGCCATGCCTCTGACACCAGGCATCTGTCTCAGTGAGGCCCTTCTGTAGGATGTCCACATCATTTGGGGACCCGACTACGCCTCCTAGTTTGGAGTAATTTGTGAACTTTGTTAGCCAGAGGCCTTCTGTGTTAACCTGTACTTCAGAGAAGTAGATAAACAGGAGAGGTCCCAGGACTGAAACCTGTGGTACTCCACTTGTCACTGGTTTGAAGTCAAATTTGGAGTCTGCAACTTTTACAGTGCGGGTTCTGTCAGTGAGCCAGTTGGCAGCCCATCTTGTGATGTAGGGATTTATACCTAGTTTAGTGAGTTTAGCTAGAATTCCAGAATGGGGGATGGTGTTGAAAGGCTTGGCGAGATCAAGATATCCTGTGTGAACCACCTTACCCTTGTCTATAGCTTTGGTGACTGCCCCAAAGAAGTCGATCAGGTTCAGAACGCATGATCTGCCTTTCACAAACCTGAACTGGGTGGGGTCCAGAGTTTAGAGGTTACCAATGCCTTTGTTTATGAGTTCCATGATGGTACGTTCCATGGCCTTGCAGACCAGGCTCGTCAGGCTAATAGGGCGATAGTTCCAGGATAAGCGGTGGCTCCCCCTTTGTGGAGTGGGATAACTGTTGCTGAGTGTCATTCAGTGGGCACAAAGCCTATCGTGAGACTATGATTGAACATGGTGCTTCAGTGGGGAGCCAGTTCGTTCTGAAGTTCATGTAAAACGCAGCCTAGGATGTTGTCCGGTCCCATGGATGCTGTTTTTTTGGTTTTAGACAGTACAGCTTTTACCTGCATAGATGTGATTACAGGAACTCTGTATTCTTTCTGTACAGATATGGGCCCTTTACGGGGGTGAGAGGGGGGGTAAAGTTAGCACTGAACCTATCTGCCAGGATGTTGGCAATATCAGTTGGTTCTGTCATTTTCATTCCGTTGTGCTGTAACTCAGAGCAGATCTGGGTGTTGCCATTGAGATTCTTGACATAGCTATAGAATGCTTTGTGGTTGCCCTTAGGAATCAGTGGCGATTTTGTTTTCGTAGCTAGCTTTGGAGGATCTTATAAGGGATCTCAGCTTCTTACTGAGGCTGAGAAGGGAACTCCTTCACCCATGGGATTTTACTCTCTTTTGCAACAGTTTCTTCCATCTGTTGTAGAGTTTGTTTATGGCAGGGGACGACCAGATTGGCTTTCTTTTTTTGGAGGATAGTATCTTGGTTCTATTTGGGATAGCACAATCCATGCACTTGTGTAAGTGCTTACAGAGTGCATTTGTGTAGGATTCAGCAGTCGTATTTGTATTGTCATTCTGCATGGGTGTCTTGAAGTTGGCTTTGGAGAAATTTTTCACCGTGGTTTCCTTAATGGTGGGTTGGGGCGGGATGCAGATATCTAGGTTGATTTGCTTATAGTCGGATCTGACCAATGAGGAGTCAACTTCAGGTCTGGAACACCGGTCACTCATGTTGGTAATAACTAGGTCTAGGATATTGTTGCCCCTGCTGGACGTGTGGATAAGTTGATCCAGGGCATTGGAATTTATGAATTCCAGAAAGCGATGAGCGAAGGCTTTGGTACATGAGTAGTTTTCTACTAGTAGTGTTCAATCTGTGGAGGGAATTTTTTCTCTGCAGAGGTAGTTGCCTCTTGTTCTTAAACATCAGTTTCTTCCTTTTGTTATACAATCTGTTTATATTAGATGCCCACCAAGATGGCTTATTTTTTCAGGAGTGCCTGGTTTTAATCTAGTCAGGTACAGCAGAGTCTATACAGTTGCTAAGTTGATTATACAGGGCATTTGTGTACATCTCTGCACAGCAGTCATTACTGCCTGTGACTGCAGGGGGTATAAAACTTTTTATACCATCACTTAAGTAGGTTGTAGTTTGCTTTGGAGAAGTTCCATAGTTTTTTTGCTCCTTTGGGGGTGTGGGGTCCAAAAGTTACTTCGAATGAGACTGATTTATGGCACAACCTTACCAGGGAGGGCATCACACAAGGGGCACTGCAGTGACCACTCATGTTAGTGAGTACTATGTCAAGGACATTAGAGCCCCTTGTGTGTGTGTGTGTGTGGGGGGGGTGCAGGCTACTTGTTCCAGACCATTTGCATTAACAAAGTCCAGGAACCTCTCGACAAGCATGTTTGAGCTTGTGCATGTTGCCCAGTTGATGGATGGATAATTGAAATCTCCCATGACTAGAGTGCTGGGCTGTATGGCAAGCGACTCCAGTAAGTCCTGGTAGGCATTGTGCTTTTCTTGGTTCATGTGTTGTGTCCTGAAGTTGTGTGAGAGGTGAAGTGCATGAGCTGACAACCTGTTTGATGTTTTGTTTTTTGTTATGTGACATGATTGTTTCCAAACTGATAGTGTAATTACATCTCTCACATACGGTATTTGTTTCAGGACTAAGTGGTTGTCTGTATACATGAGGCAATTACTACATTACCTCAGGATGCACAAGTCAAACAAGTTGGCTGGAGAAATGGTGGGAAAGTGGCCATCCATAATGGCAGGTTTATAATGCAGTACTGTTGGGGAGTGGGGTAAGTTAGATCAGTTTATGATGAAGGAATAACAAAGGGGCTTAGTCTGTTGGCGGTTTAGGGTGAAGAGCTGTGGCGATACTGCTCAGTGTGCAGCTGAGTTGCCTATAGAGCAACAGGGAACATGAGAGGGTTCTACTGACAGAAGTCTAGGAAAAATTTAACTTTCCAGGTGTTTGCGTCTATATAGGGCAGCACTAACTCCTGTTGTGCGACGTGCGGCTAAGCCAAATGTGAGGCTTAAATACAGGTGAAATTCAACAGCTTTAAGACAAACTACCAATGGGAAAGCCCCAAACGGAGCCTTTTCCCAGCAATTCCCAACTCATGTGGAACCTGAGCTACACACTTCTGCCACAAGGGTGTAGGGAGGCCCTTAATTTATGACAGCTGGTTTAGAGCTTAGTGATACCAAACAGTCTAGATTCAGCAAGTCTGAATCTAGCATACACTAAATAAGGCAGTAGTACAGAATTGCAAAATGCAGAAAAGAATGCAGACATAATCAGCAAAAATGAAGCAGCAATTCAAATCAGTACAGTTAAAGTGCAAATGCTGGCTTTAAATGTACTTATTTTTCAGTTGTTTGCAGTGGATTCCTTGGATTACAGTTCAGATGCACCCCAGATCTATGGCTAAAGTCACCAAACTCTGAACAGCTCATGGACAAGATATTCATAAGTTTCAGCTCCTCCTCCACATCCACAAGGCGGCTGTGCACATTATTTTACCCAGATTTGCGATAAGCAGAACTCGCATAGACAACACCCATGGAAATATTAGAAATAACTTGTAATCCCATAGAGACACTCCTCTGCCAATGTAGAGATGTTAAAAAAGGATAAACTATGGCAAGGCAGATCTATTATGATGTTAAGTACTTAACTTTCATCATGGTCTAGTTCAGCTTCCTCAACTATTAGGACAAAGACCTCAGCTAATCCTCCTGGGTGCCATCATGAAAGGATCATCCAAATGACTAAGACCAAAAAAGGAGAATCTGGGCCTTGAGATCACAAAAGCAGCTTGTACTATCTTTTGAAGTTATTCACAAAAGCCAATGTCTCAGCCGCAAAAAATATCCATGGAAGTATTCTTGGAAAAGTTGGAAAAGCTTGCAAAGTTGTCAAAGCCCTTGTGGAATGTCCTTAGGTTCAACTGGCAATGACGTATTGTAGCAAAACATAATACGTTTTGATAACAATTTAGACAGACTAGCTTTAGAGACCTTCAAGACATTCTGAAAAGAGTAGCAAATACAAATAAGTTTCTTTCCTGAACACTTTTGTTCTATCCAATTAAAATCCCACACATGTGCAAACATCTGTGTGTGCCTGTACAGTGCAACTGGTACATTCCTTTATTTGAAAAGTTAGGGTAAAACTGGAAAACGAATAGCTTGAGATTCATTCCTGTGGCCACGTGTGGCAAGGAGGAAGGATGAGTTGGTTCACAGTACTACTCAGTGTTTGTGAAAGTCCAGATATGACAATTTTACACACAAAGCGTGAAACTCCAGCAGTCTTGTTGCTGTTGTAGCTACCAAGAAAAAGGGTTTTCTCGGACACAATCAATTTGCTTTAGAAACTGGTTCAAAAGTATGGTAAAGATAAATCCCAATGAGGGATAGGTTAGCCGAAAGGGGATCAAACCAGAAAGACACTTAAGAAAAAGCCCTTACAGACTTTCAGCAAGGGCAAAGAAGCATTCCATAAACCTGGGCTGAAACTAGAAACAGCAGACATGTTAACCTTAATGGAAGCAAAACTAACACGAGTGACAAAGACTTGGGCCAGGTAATCCAATACTGCAGGCAAAGAAGTTGATAAAGAGATTCAACCTCCTTTCTGAGGCTAAAACCTAAAACATGTCCACTTACTCATGCACATTTTCCCTCTACTACATTCTGGACAAATAAGAATTAGGACAACCTTAGCAGAGTATCCATGACTATTACTGGGACTGAAAAAAAAAAAAAAAAAAAAAAAGTGGTTAATTTAAAAGGCATAAAAGTCTGGATGAGTCAGGATGGATGGTTGTGTCAGAAGAATGCTGAAGAACCTCAACTTGAGAAGCTTCTTCAGAAGGCGAGACCAGAGCAAGGAGAACCAAATTTGTTCAGACTGTAGCGACTAAGAATAACTTTGGCCTTTCTCAGTTGTGCTTTATGTAGGAACCTGGGTATCGGGGAAAAGGAAAAAAGGTATAGAGGAGACCTGGAGATCATTACTGCACTGCAACATTCCAGAGCCACTGTTTTGGAATCAAAATAAGGGGGAAAGAAATCACTGCACCCAAAATTATTTGTGAAGTCAAACAGGTGGCAGCAAGGCTTTCCCATTGGTGAAAAATCAACTGTACTACCATACAACTAAGGGACCACTTCTGCAGCATCTGCAAGCACCAGTTAAGCATGTCTGCCAGGGATCTGGCTCTTCTGGGAATGTAAGCAACAATCAAGAAAGCCCACTCCCAAAGCCTCATAACTTTTCAACAAAAGGGGTGGGAGGGAGTCCCCCCCCCCCGCTTGTTGATATAGCACACTACCGTCATGCCATCAGCATGCATGCCAATTATACCTCAAAGCATGCATGCCAATTATACCTCAAGAGAGGGAGTCCTGGAATGCTCGCACAGCAAAGATAAGTTGAAGAACACTGCCCTCATTTCCAGGACACAGACGTGCAGACTGGCCTTGTATTTTGACTATACACATGGAATTTGACTCTGATAATACCCAACCCACCTCCAAGCTAAGCCTGAAGGATCTATGGTAAGGATCTATGGTAACAATCACTAAAGGGTCAGAATTCTGAAAATGGCAGTCAACGGAAAAGATGGAGTCAAGGAGACAAAAGGTCAGGTGCTTCCAACATGCCTCAATGCAGCCCATGATTTTTAAGTCTTTAAAGTCCATTAAAGAATACTCATACAATATCTTTCAAAGGCAACCAGGTAAACAGTGGCTACCATGAGCCCCAATGTCTTGAGGCACATAGGTTATTTCACATCCTGGAAAAGGAGCACTGGAAGCTAAAAATTTGAAACCAACAGCAGCAGTAAAATTATTACTTTCTCTTTCACTACTCTCACTTTCTTCTTTGCCTGCCAAATTCAAAAAGTTTATTACCACTGAAGGAAGCAAAAGGAATAATGCTTGGAAATTCTCTGTGAGGCAGAGCCAGGCATACAGCGACTCCAGCAATTGCCATCCTCTCTGAACCACCCACTACACTGTGAAGTACACACATGTTGAGATCACACACCACGGGCACAAGAGTTACTAGAGTAGCTCAGTATACAACTTGCTGTCAGACACCGTTTTTTAGAATTTTTGCCATCCCACTGACAATCTTGTACTGGAACATCAATATACGAGCTTGGTAACCAAGTGCTTTAAGAGAAAAGGTAGCAGGCACAAACCCTATTCTCAACTAACCAAAAATCATCAATTCATTCTCTGGGGAAGGGATCTCTGCATCATTGGTTGTAGGAGCCTTCTTCATGGTCACTGTGGCAGTTCTGCAGTCCATTAGATGATTGCATACCCAAATATTCTAGTCCTTAGGAGACCAGAGGAATTTATTTAGTCTCCAAAGCTCAAGGGGTACAACATGCTGGGTTCATTCCATGTTTTCCTGACAAATATAGCCATTGATTTGTCCTCAGAAAGGACCATAGAGCAAAGTGAGGTAACAGATCTGAAGACCTCCTGCAAAAACGTTTTGCAGACAAGAAGGAAATTACTGCCCAACTTCCTTTAATCTGCATTACCTGTAATATCCTTCCAAAATATGAGTCATCGTTGGTGGGTGGGTGTGGGTTAGGGGGGTTACTGGTGAGTTAACCTCATCTATGTTATCTACTTCTAGTACAAGGGACTCCAATGAGCAATGTACTTTCGTTTGCATGAACTCAAAATGCCTCCTCAGTGAGGAGCATTCTGGTGAGGATCATGAAGATGTACAGTCATACTCAGTCAGTTGTGACGTCACCAGTGGCCCTAAGACCTTCCCCCCAATGGCATGAGACACTTGAGACTTCAAACACTGGCTAAAACTAGCCTCTGGAAAATGCCTGTAGTGAAACATTCATTGAGTGTAGGCCTTACAATCAGGATCAATAATGGCAAAGGCATCTCCTGGCATTGAGGGCATGGAAATTAACTCCACTGATGTCAGAACTGAGTAAGAAGGGAGCCTAGATGGCTAATTGAGAGCAGTGAATTTTGAGAGCTCCATAAACTAGTACAATAATATAGGAAAATGTTATTATTTTCAAGTTTAAAATCTCAGAAATCTATTGATAAACTACTAAACTACATAAATATCAATTTTGGTGGAGATGTACAAAACTTGTTCCTGTCAAGTAACTTGGAGATATGAGTCACTGAATATGTACAGCTCAATGAAGTCTCATTCAGATGCTGCTTTGAAAAACGAACTGCAATTGATGACATCTACCTTACAGGAACTATATTTGAAGATGGATGGCTTTAAAAATTACTTAGAAAACCTCAAATTAAATTCTCAAAAACAGACCGATACTCTTAAGGAACTATTACAGCAACACCATACAAAAATAACAAATACAGAGACTTCTCTAAATGACACTGAAGGGAGACTCAAAGAGGAGAATTCCAAAAGGAATTTTGCTTAAACAGAATACATGGCTGCTTAACAAAATAGATAACTTAGAAAACAAGGAAAGGAGAAACAACATAAGGATCTTTGGTCTGCCTGAAAATACTGAAGGAGAAGACATTATTTCATTCTTAACCTGGATTCCTGAATTTTTAAACTTGAAAGAGGGACTTTCATTTAGAATTGAAAGGGTGCATAGAGCACAGAGGAAACTTGCTTCTAACTCAACAAATACTCCACCTAGATCCATAGTTATAACATTTCTTTCATTTCTGGACAAGGACCTAATATTAAATCTGCTTGGAGAAATCACCCTTAAAATACAATTAAAGCCTAATAAGGTTTGACAATGATTATTCTTCCAGAATACTAGAATAAAGGAAAACAGGCTGGCCAATAATAAAACTGCTGAAACAAAACAACATTAAAACACAGCTAGCCTTTCAAGCAAAGATAAAAATACTTTTTGCCAATGAGATGAGAACCTTTACTAAGAAAAACAAAAAGCAGCAGGAACAGCAGCAGTGCATACCAAAGAAAAATGTAGATCAAAACCACCAAAAATCAGGAGAAAACCAGGTCTTTTAGCGTAAAATGATTTAATTCGCTATTCATCAAAGGTGACTTCATCAGAAATACAACTCACTACTACAGAAACGCACTTAAAATACTATCAGCAAGTGAACAATTAATTGTATAACAAGCTGTTCAACTCATAAAACAATTATTCAATTGAAGTGAACCATCAATTTAACTAAGTCCCATAGACTACTGTTTGCAGTAAAAAAATACATCTAAGTAAAAACTTTATTTTTAATATTAACTTTTCCGTTTTTTTAAAAAACATTTTATATTGACACTATCATTCAGCCCAGGATGTAAGAAGCCAATCTCAATTGCCATACTTCTTTTTGTTCTACTTTGTTCCTATAATCATGTCCCCTCAAAAACCGAGAAGGTGAACTTTTTCCAGTTAATGCACGTAGTGGAATGTTTGTACAAGGCTTTGTTGACATGTTTTGTTCTTAAAGCATACAAATGTTCAAGAATACGCGTCCTCAAACTTCTAGTGGACATTCCCACATAGAACGCCGGACATCCACTACACATAGCCAAATAGACAATACCTTCACTACCACAATCTAGTCTACCTGGAACAGTGATGTTGAAATCAAGGTGTTGCAAAAAATATAAGAACCAGTGTGGACATACCTACATACTTTACATCACATACACTTATGCATACCTCTATTGTTTACTCCTAAACAATGGGAAGCATGGCTCCTTTCCAACATATCCTTGACGTTACAATTTTTCGTATACAAAAAACAAGGCACCTCTCACCCAGTACATTTACCATGTCACCATTACCTAAAATTACTTTCCAGTTCTCATTAATAATTTTACAAATCTCGTTGTTGTCCAAACTCCTGTCCAAACAAACCCTAGGTTTGCTCGTTCCTACACCATCCGTATAAGTTCTTTTTGTGAAACTTTTTACCAAAATGGGAGGAAAACCATTCTCCCTTCTAGAGATAATCTCACTGGCAGCTTTGTCCAGTAAATCTATAGGATAGCCCCTATCCAAAAGTAACCTTTTAATAAACTGAACCTCCTCAAAAAAAGCGGTGTCATCCACAGTCATCCATGAAGCCCGAATGAACTGGCCCACGAGGAATGTTCTTTTTAGTAAAGGTGGGGTGGTTACTTTTGCAATGTACATAGCTGTTACAAAAAGTATTTTTTCAATGAAAACTACTGTAAACCTCGTTTGTAGTAGCTTCCCACCCAGCAACCACATCCAGGAATGAAACTTCACAATCAAAACCACTTAAGGTGAATGTTAAAAATTCAGTAGTAGCACTTAAAGCATCTACGAAACCATCTACACTAAAACCTTCCTTTTTAGCAATAAATAACAGGTCGTCTACAAACCTTTTGTAAAAGACAACCTTGTCATATAAATCCACACTAGGCAAAATTTCCAACCCCCACCACCCAAGAACCAAACTTGCATAAGTGGGACCCACAGTGGCACCCATAGATACTCCTGACAGTTGTTTATAGAAATTACCACTGAACATAAAATAACTGTGCTCCAATAGTAAATCTAACAACAAGGTGTAAGTAATCAGACTGTGGTTACTCAAACTGGTGTACTTAACCAAAAGCCACCTAAATCAGCACCTGCTTCCTGGGGAATGCAAGTGAACAGTGAAGTCATGTCAACTGTGAGCATCAAAAACTGTTCACTGCCATTATCCAAACTGGAAAAAAAAATGTTCTTAAATTTTCCAAAAAGTCCCAGGAATTGGTAATGTATGACAGCAACTGCTTCACATATGGCTTCAAAACATGATCTAAGTATAAAGAGATGCAATCTGTACAACTTCCTGAGGCAGAAATGATAGGCCTAAAATGGGGATTTGTAATGCTCTTATGGAGCTTAGGTATTCCAAAAAGCACACCTATTTTGGGATCTTCCACATGCAAGAAGTCGAAGACTTCTTTATATATTTGACCATCCATTAACAAACCATAAAGAGTGGCATAGATAAAACCATAACATTTCAAAATGTCAAATTTAGACACCTTTTTGTATTCCAACTGGTTAGCCAACATAAGCTCCATTGCATTGTAGTTATTAGTACCCATGACCACAATCCCACCCCCTGTGTCGGCCTTCATAAACCTTAAATCCTTGTTGCATACCAAGTCATTAAGTGCGTTTCTCTCATTTGTACTTAGGTTGTAAAAAGAATGGTAATTACTACTACCAATTTGAGCCCTGATGTCTTTCTCACAAAGATTTTCAAACATTTTCAAAGTATACATTAATGTAGGATTGTACACAGAGGGCTTAGCCAAAGTACTACCCAAAGTTACATCACACAAAATGTACTGCAAATTAAGCTTTCGAGTGGAAAATTTCAATTCCAAAGCATCAAGTCAGCCCTTCTACTGGGTTGAAAATTTAAACCCAGCTTTAAAACATTAACGTGCTCGTCATTCAAAACAAATTCTGAAAGAATAAATACAGAAATATGTGCACAGTCATAGTTTACAGTCCCAATTACCTTTGTGGTCCGCTCCTGCCCCGACTGCGGGTTTGATAGCCCTTGCTCCTGCTTCTGTTCCTTTTGTTCCGAGAACTGTTGTCTGCCTGTAAAAAAGGCTCGTTAGCACTGAAGCCGGCCACTTTGTTGTTGTCCCAACCATTGTTCTGGCCAGTTCTTGTTTGTGAATGCTCACCCATATCACCAGAATCTTGTGCAACAACGTCAGCTTTTTGCCTCCCCACTTTTGAACTCGCATCACCACCTTCACAAAAATCGGCCTCAGAATTATTGGAATTTGAAACTCTTCTGTTGGAAGTGTTGCCCCTGAAATCATGCCCCTGTTTAGTTTCTGCATTCCCAATACGTTTGGCACCACTACGAATATAATTAAAGAACTCTTTGCCAAGTTCGTACACAGCCAAATCTTCTTCGATTTGCACTGTGCAACCTGTTTTTCCATTTTGTCAACCTGGTCTAACAACTGCTCATATTCTGTCACAACCTCACAGTAACCATCCATAAATTGTTTAATGTCACTACCCAAACAACTGAGTTCATCTCTCAGTTTTTCTAGTAGACATGTGCTGTTTTTAATTAGCAGTTTCATAAACTCCATGCCAGCACTGTTGAAGAAGTTGGTAATTTCTTTAAAGAAAGGACTGTCAGTGGCAACACGGTTCGGCATTTTAAAAAAAACGAAGACTTTTAGGAACAATCCCCACCTTCACACAGTGCTCAAAATATTTATTTTCAATGTGCAAAGAGCGGTACCTTTTTAAACCCTGTTCCAGCTTTTCAAGCATAACCATGACATTGTTTCTAGTTGTAACATGGTTAACTTGAAACAGTTCTTCACAAAAGGGGTCTACATTCAAACTCAAGTTTGTTAACTGCACCAACGCACCACAAATACCAGGAACAGACTTTAAACCAGGAACAACAGTTTGATAAGTCCTGGCTTCCAGTCCCAGTAGCAAGCATTTTTCCTTCTGGATTAACATCTTTAATACTTGCAGCCAAAGCAGTCAAGGATTTTTGTATCTCACTAACCATAGTCACTAGTACATCAAACACATTCTCCCTGTGAGTCGGGGTAGAATGCAGGGTGATGTCCAAGTCTTCATCTCCTGATAAACTGGCCATACCCAACTGCAAAACGCCAACTAAGAAAAACAAAAAGCAGCAAGAACAGCAGCAGTGTATACCAAAGAAAAATGTAGATCAAAAACACCAAAAATCAGGAGAAAATCATGTCTTTTAGCGTAACATGATTTAATTTGCTATTCGTCAAAGGCGACTTAATCAGAAATACAACTCACTACTACAGAAACACACTTAAAATACTGTCAGCAAGTGAACAATTAATTGTATAACAAGCTGTTCAACTCATAAAACAATTATTCAGCAGTATGGCAATTGAGATTGGCTTCTTACATACATCCTGGGCTGAATGATACAGTCAATAAAAAATGTTTTTTTAAAAAAACAGAAAGGTTAACATTAAAAATAAAGTTTTTACTTAGATGTATTTTTTACTGCAAACAGTAGTCTATGGGACTAAGTTAACTGATGGTTCACTTCAATTGAATACTTGTTTTATGAGCTGAACAGCTTGTTATACAATTAAATGTTCACTTGCTGACAGTATTTTAATTGTGTTTCTGTAGTGAGTTGTATTTCTGTAGTAGTGAGTTGTATTTCTAATGAAGTCACCTTTGATGAATAGTGAATTAAATCATTTTACGCTAAAAGACCTGGTTTTCTCCTGATTTTTGGTGTTTCTGATGGAGATGAGAACCTTTAATGACTTAGAAGAAGCTAATATACTCATCAAAACCAACAACATAGTGTCTATCCCAGAAGAAATGGAATGGATGGCCCCTACTCTTAAAAGAATAAAAGAAACAATCCTTGGACTGATGTTAGAAAGAAGAAACAAAAAACTGATTCCAAGATAGCTGTCCCAAAAATAACTCTTACAACTACATCTCTCAAAGTATCAACTAATATGGTACATCACTTGTCATCTGTTTTTATTTTTAAAGAAAAAGGAGGGTTTCTTAAACAACTGAGAAACAGTAATGATTTATTCAGAATGTTCAGAGTCCAATAATTCTTCACAAACAAAGATACGTCAAGATGGGTTACTATTTACTTTATATATAAGCCAAACAAAGCAACATATAATACAAACCTAGAGGTTTCTATTCCCCTAGTTGAACTCAATGAATACTTACCTTGTTCATTTTTCATTGATTTTACTTATAATAATTTAAGTAATTAATTAATTCAACAAGGTACCATTCATCAAAGTTCAGACTCAAATGTAACAAATTAACATCATCTATAACAGCAGTAACAGAGTGTTTTTTAAAAATAAAATGCTGTCATGGAGACTAATGCCTTCTTCAGTTAAATTATGATTTACAAATGTCATGTAAATCCTGGTTAAATAATAGTAGCAAGCTCTTAGTACAAATGCCATCATTATTCTGTCTAAATATAGTTAATATCAATTATGGCAGGTTATCACAGCTACGTGTGCTGTTTGATCAATTCTGATATGGTATGCGTGGATGCACTTGTGTCTAGCAGCTAGTACAAAAGTCATTATTCTGTCTAAACATAGTTAATATCAATTATGGCAGGTATCATAGCTTCGAGTGCAATTTGATCAATCCTGATATGGCGTGCTTGGATGCAGCCGTGTCTGGCAGCTAGTACAAATGTCATTATTATTCTGTCTAAACATAGTTAATATCAATTATGGCAAGTATCATAGCTTCAAGTGCTGTTTGATTAAGCCTGACATGGTGTGTGTGGATGCAGCTGTTGTATGTTGCTGTTTTGTCTCCGGGAACCTGTGGGTTGCGGCTTGTGATCGAGGTTTACTGAAGCTTGTGTAGTAGGAAGAAACAGTTGGTGTTATAGCCTGGATCCAAGGGAAGGTGATGGATAAAACTGTGATTTGGGATATTTTGGCAGAGAATAGTTTGCTTATACATCTGCTGAGTGAGAGGTGGGAAGGCTGGAAGACTGTCTTATCTCTTGTTGTGGCGGCTTTTTTTTTATCTGTCCGCACTCTGTTCTCTTCCTGGATGCTGCCTCGCTGAAAGGGAGGGAATTTAGGCATGAAGTTGCAGTGAAGTGAAGCCTTGCTTCAGGTGCACTGCAAGCCTCTGGTATGTAGTACACAGACACACTAACAGAAACAGACGCTCCCAGGTTGCTATGGTAATGGAGATGGAGTGACAATAATGCTTAACAGCTCTGAGGAGCCCCCAAAATGATTCTTGGCAATTTAGTTTTTGGTTTAAAAAATAAATAAATAAAAAAATTATATATATATATATATATATATATATATATATATATATATATAAAAATAAAAGCTGTTTTAAACCACATGTACCCATATTGATGGTCTCCCAATACTTCGTTTAGCTCATTAAGTTGGCCCTTGATTTAAAAAAAAAAAAAAAAAAAAAAAGCGCAATTTTATATTTAAAATCTATTTTGGTCCAAACACATTAAGGACTTACATAGGAGTGGAAGCCTGAGTTATTGTGAAAGACTAACAGCACTTGGTCTTGTGCAGTACCCTTTGCAGTAGTCTGGGAAGTGAGCTTGCTCGGATGTGTTGTGCATATGGGGATAGCTGATTTTAGGGGTGTTTGGGGTTGCCGGGAAGTGCTAGAGAGTCATCAGATTTCCTTCATGGAAATATCTGTGGGAATGGAAGGAGTGTTGAGTGGTGCACTGGCAGAGTGGCCACTGCATGGAACAGGACAAATATTGGTTTGGATATTTTAAGAACAGCCTGGAAACACACAACATGAACTAGTGAATGGTATTCTGGCAAAACTGGATGGGCATTGTTGCCTGTGCTTAAAATACTGATACATGTGTAAGTAAGGATGAAAATATACTTATAACAAATAAGAAACTAGAAGGGTCTCATAATTTAAAGTCTATGGACTGTATAAACATGCTTGGAAGGAGCTAATAATAAGAATAAGCATTACAGCTTGTGGTCTCTCAAATAACTAAGCAACAGCCAAAAAAAAAAAAAAACACACACAATAGTTATGTAACGTATGATTTTAGTAAATCTAAACATAAAATACATAATCGTCATATAAGATGAAGCAGTCTGCTGAATTTAGATATTAAAGACAGGATTTAATAACATGGGCTTGTGTACAACACTACTGTCGTAACTTGTCATAAATGACAAACTACACTGAACATCAAGGGGAAGCATGATGATTTTTTTATACCAGTAAATATGCATAACAAGTCATGTAATTACTTTAACTTGAATTGTAGTTTTTGTAACTCATCTTGACCATACATAATACTTAATGAGTTACCATGGTAACTAATGTTTTATACATGACATCAAACTGACAAAGTTGTTCAAGAGAAACAATAGAAGCATGAACTTGAAATATTACAGAATGTTACAATCATATTCTGAACAAGTAGTATTAAATTGACAATAGACACTGAGTTTAATAACATGGGCTTGTGCAAAATAACACTACTGTTTCAACTTGTCATAAATTACATACACTATGTTGAACATCAAGGGGAAGCATGTTGATTTTCTCGTATAAGTAAATGTGCATAACAAGTCATATAATTGCTTTAACTTGAATTTTGGTTTTGTAACCCATCTTGACCACACTTAATACTTAAGCTGTTACCAAGGTAACTAATATTTTATACATTACATAATAAAAATGACAAAGTTGTTCAAGGGAAACCACAGAAGCCTGAACTAGGAATGTCACAGAATGTAACAGTCACATTCTGAACAAATAGTATTAAATTGACAATACTCACTCAGTTTAACCTTTGCTGATTATACAAAATAGAATGTTGCCATTTAAATCTAAAAACGGCACTTGCGTATTATCGCAACCACATTCTCAACACTGTCCTGAAGCAGAATCGGCATTTTCCATACAGTGCAGTGATGAACCCTGAAACCTAAGTTAAGTAAATATGGAAGATTTGTGACCCATATGCTTCTGTATTGCTAGATTATATGTGAATCATCTCTATTACATCCGCAGTGCTGGAAAATTGGCCGGTGGTTGACGTGTGCTTTCCTATAGTTAAAGCTGTAATTTTACTTTTACATTATATAACACAGTTGTATTAGGTATGAATATATACACCTATTACTTATTTTATGCATGTCCACAAACTTTTATGTACCGTAATATTTAGGCTTACTTGGAAACATGTACATTCCATTGTACTCTGGAGTCAGTGAAGTTTGCATTACACTACACTACTATAACAAATTCACATATCCAAACAATAAGTTTCCCTCTTTTTACGGTTAACGACCTCATTTAAAGATGCTCATAGTACTGTACACGTCGTAAGTTACAATATACATTTTCAGAATTAACGAAGGTCGTGTAATGTGAAGGAAGTAAAGAGAAAGCTCAAAAACTGCATTTCTGTTTCTTTGCAACTGACTATCACAACAAGTTCATTTTGTTCACATGGCGCTCAGCTCGTTTCAGCTCCGAATAACAGAACAGTCAAATCTCGCATTCAGGTTGTCAATTGGTAAGAATTCATGGCATTATGGTAAATGTCTGAGTTTTCCATAATTTCAACTAGTATGACCGATTTGTAATATGGTTGCGATAATACGCAAGTACCCTAAAAACTTTCAGTATATGCCATAAAATGGCAATTTATGAATATGGAAAGGGAACTTGTAATCATTAATCACAATAAGTAAATCTGTTGTTTTTAACCTATAATTTCACTCATTTTATAATAAGAAATGACAGATATGAAAATCCTTATGTGTAGGAAATGGGAGGAAGAGGGATGCACTGATAATTAAAATGCACTAACTTTCATCAATGTTCACATAAAACAAACTTGATGCTTTAAGTAAGTTAGTAACAAAGAAAGGGATTACTTAAATGCTGGCAAACAATGAAATATAACTTCTGATATATCCAGTAAAATACAGTGTATCATAAAAGTACAGTTGTGTACACTTACCATAAATGTAGATGTTCGAGTGTATTCACTGTTGCAGTCATTACATTTGGGTAATCTGCTGGCAGGTTGCCCTCAGTCGGCCTGAATAACAAAGTCTTGGGTCCTGCGTCAGTTGCTGTCTCCTCTTCCATGACGTCAGGTCGTCAGAGGCATAAAACATGCAGCCGACGCCATTTTATTCAGTTTTTCTTGCCCCAGATGTCAGGTGCCCCCCCAAATGGGGAGTAAAAATATATATATAAATAAACAGTAAATATATATAAATGCACTTTTAGAAACAAACTTTACCTTCAACTAAAAGCAAATACACCACAAAGGCTTTTGAGTATAGTGAAGGAAAGAAAAGGTATAGAATGGGGGAAGGCGGGTGGGTAACCCGGACTGCACCAGTGAATACACTCGAACATCTACATTTATGGTAAGTGTACACAACTGTACTATGTTCTTTGTGTTTCACTGTTGCAGTCATTACATTTAGATAGAATCCCAAAGCTATGGATGGGAGGATGGAACTAAACTGTATTAGGAGCAGCTATAAGACCCTGCAGGACTGCAGTGGCAAAGCCTGCCATGGATTTGGAGAAGAGAGGTAAATGATAATGCTTTGTGAAGGTATGAACAGAGCTCCAAGTAGCAGCTTCTAGAATATCTTTGGTTGGGACCCCTCTGAGAAAAGCTGTTGAAGTAGAGGCAGCCCTGGTGGAATGTGATCTGATCCCCTTGGGCACAGGTTTACCATGGTGCAAATAGCAGAAACGAATGCAGTGGGTTATCCATTTAGAAATAGTCTGCTTTGATATAGCCTTCCCCTCTGATCCTGCAGCAAATGGTACCAGTAGTTGCTCAGACTTTCTTAGAGATTTGGTCCTGTTTAAGTAGAATCTTAGTTGTCTGTGTACATCCAATGAATGCAGAATCCGCTCCCCCTTGTTCTGCGGATTTGGATAAAATGTTGGCAGGTGAATGGTCTGGTTAAGAGCCACACTGGATACCACTTTAGGCATAAAAGAAGGATTGGTCCTGAGGGACACCCTGTATAGGTAAAATATAATGAAAGGCTCCACTGCCATGAGAGCCTGTAGTTCTGAAACCCTTCTTGCTGAAGTGACTGCCAAAAGAAAAGCTGTTTTCCAAGACAGAAATTTTATATCTGCAGTAGCTGCTGGTTCAAAAGGAGGCAGGGTGAGTTTTTCCAGCACAAAATTGAGGTCCCATGCAGGAGTTGGTGCTCTTCTGGGAGGCCTTCAATTTTTGGCCCCTCTAAGATACTGTTTAAGCAGTAGATGAGAAAAGAGGGAAGGCTCTGTGTTGCAATGAGCCGAAATGGCAGAGGCATGGATTTTTATTGAAGAAAAAGATAGGCCCTTGTCAAGCATCTCAGTTAAATATTGTAAAATCTGAGGAATACTGGGCTTTGCTGTGTCTATTCCTTGTGCTTGGTTCCAAGCACAAAATCTCTTCCATTTGTCAGCATAAGATTTTCTAGTACTAGGCCTTCTGGCTTCCAAAATAACATCCATCACAGATTTACTGAGAGGTGAGGTTTGAATAATTAGTTGATTAGCCATGCTTCAAGATTCAGAGTTTGGAGCTGAGTGTGCAGAATTTGATAGTTCTGCTGAGACAGTAGATGAGGTATTTGAGGCAAGTACAATGGAGTAAGATGTGACATGTTCCTTAGAAGTGGGTACCAGTGCTGGCGAGGCCAGTCCGGAGCAATTAGGATCATTTTTGGTTTTTCCTGTCTGACTTTTAGTAAGACCTTGGAGAGAAGAGGCAGAGGGGAAAAGGCATAGACTGATAGGTTTTTCCAGCTGAAGGATAGAGCATCTACTTTCCATGCTTTTTTGTAATGAGCTCTTGTGCAGAATTTGTCCAACTGATAATTTTGGGCAGAGGCAAATAGATCTATGTCTGGGTGCCCCATTTCTGCGTTAAGATGCTGAAGATTTGTGGATCCAGTTTCCATTCGTGCGGGTCCATAGAATTTCTACTTAGGTCGTCTGCCAGAGTATTTTGCTTTCCTGGCAGGAATTAAGCTTGGAGATGCATTTGGTAAGTCAAGGCTGTGTTCCACAAGGCCATGGCTAGTCTGCAAAGGGGGTAGGAATGTGTACCCCCCTGCTTGTTTATGTACCACATAACTGTGGTGTTGTCCGTCTTTATCAGTAATTGTCCTGGATGAAGTAAGTCCTTGAAGGCTGTCAGAGCATTCTGAACAGCTAGCATTTCTTTCTGGTTGATATGCAGATGCATTTGGTTTGGGCTCCATTTGCCCTGAATGCATCTCCCTGCCAGGTGGGCCCCCCCAAGCATAGTCTGATGTGTCTGTAGTTATGGTTTGGGTGGCAGGGGGTAGAGTGAATGACAGTCCCTTGTTTTGGTGACATGTCTCTGCTCACCAAAGAAACTCCTGTTGTAGGCAGGGAATGAGAGGAATCATTGTTTCTAGGCTGTAACAGTGTTGACTCCATAAACTTTTTAGGTAACATTTAAGTTTCCTCATATGCAGTCTCGCATATAGAATTAGTAGAATGCAGGATGCCACGAACCCCAAAATCTGCAGAATTTGTCTTGCAGATAACTGGGTTCTTATTGCCATTTGTTTGAAGTATGTTGTCAGTTGCCTATGTTTGTCTGGCGTGAGGTAAGCCATCTGGGCAGTTGTATTCAAGCTTGCACCCAGGGATGTAACTATTTGAGAGGGTACCAGTTGGGATTTCTTTTCATTTATGGTGTACCCTAGGCATGCTAGAAGCCTTTTTACAAATGCCAGATGTTGAAGAAGAGTGTCCTTGTCCTTTGCTTGAATGAGACAATTGTCCAGATAAGGATAATGCTTCTTTGTCTGCAGAATGCAATTACTGGTGCCAGGCACTTTGTAAAGACCCTGGGTACAGTAGATAAGCTACATTGCAGTGCAGAGAATTGGTAATGCAAAAAAACTGCTTTGAAGTAGAGGTATCTTCTTCATGATTCCCTTATTGGGATATGCAGGTATGCCTCTTTTAAGTCTAGAGTTATTTACCAAGCATTCATGCCTAGCATAGGCAGTAGCTGTTGTAAAGTCAGCATTTTTAATTTTGGAATGTCCAGGAATGTGTTCAGAATCGATAAGTCCAGTAGTGGATGCCATGAATTGTCTTTTCTGGGTACTAGGAAAAGTGTTGAATAAAAACCTTGCCCTTTTTCCTTTTCTGGTACCGACTGAATAGCCCCCATATCCATGAGGGATATGACTTGTTTCTGGGCCTCTGTCCACTGATTTTGTGGCAGATCCGGCTATCTGTGTGGAATTGGCAAAGTATGGAAATGAAATCTGTACCCCTGGGATACTATGTTTAATACCCACTTGTCCTGGGTAATTAACTGCCATTTTTGAGCATGAAGTGCTATTTTTCCCCCTAGGGGGCTGCCAAAAGATAAGTGCTTGGTGATGGTAGAGGAAAGTCATTGAGACTGCTTACTGTAGGGTTGTGCTTTGTTTCTTCCAGATTTGGAGGTGGAGGCACCCCATTGCTTTGACCTGTAAGAACCCTGTGATTGATATCAGGAGCCTTTTGAGCGCCTGGATTTGCCCTGATTGGCTCCGTTGGACACAGGAAAGGACCAATTTTTAGTAGGCCAGTGCCTACTGAACCTGGGTGGCTACACTTGCAAGAAATCTTTTATAGTTTGCATAGATTTGGCTTTGTCTTCCATTTTCTTTATAACCTCTTCTGCCTTATTACCAAACAGAGCATCATGCTGCAAAGGGGCATCCAACAATTTAGTTTTAACATGATCAGGCAGATTTTGCTCCTTGAGCCATGCATGCCTTCTAATCACAGATCCAGTAACGGCGGCCCTACAAGAGGCCTCCAAGCAATCAAAACCACACTGCAAAGTATGCTTTCCAACCTGTTCTGCTGAATGCAATAAATCCTGTAACTCTTTATTTTCCACACAATCAGAAATCAACATTTTCTGTTTCAGTAAGCCCACAACAAGCTGTTGATATTTAAGCATATGAAACTGGCAGTTTAAAGCCCTGATTGCCAAGGTTGCAGATGTATAAACCTTCTTACCCAATCTATCCAGCGCCCTGGAATCAATACCGGAAGGGGTAGGATTTTTGGCTGTAGAAGCCTTTACACCCTTCGGACCCTGAGAGATAGTCTCAGGATCAGCAGCAGAATTTTTGAAAATAAATTTGTGGGAGTCAGGAACCCTGTAATATCTGCTGGCTTACTACGAGCCGGAGGCAGGGAATCAGGAGCCATGCTCGATTCCGAGAACATATCATCAACATTGTCTAATACAGGAGGTATTGCCAAAGGCCTGTGCTGAGGGAGAAGAAGGAAATCCCAAGCCTCTTTTTTGATTCAGAGAAATCCTCACTCTCCCAGTGAAAATGTTCCCTTAAAGTATGCAAAGTCTCTCCAAAAGAGTAATCCTCAGGAGGAGATGCAGATGGGATGGATTCCTCTGCATCAGAATCCTCATAGGGTGGAATAGAAAATTCCTGATCAGAAGAAATAGAAACATGATATGACGATTCATAATCAGTGTCTTGCCTAGGCCTCTTAGCGGGGGGGGGGGGTTGGGAACCCCTGATCAAGGTAATTAAATCCTCAGCCATTTCGATCATTTGTTTTTTAGGCATAGGAGCCTAAGTAAGTGGCTCATGCGTCAGTTTTTTAGACATAGAAGTTGTTTTTGACCTTGTTTTTGTTGCTGGCATCGGTTTAATATAAAAAGGTTGAAGTCTGAAAACACCCTCAAAAGCCGGTGCCTGGTCAGCGGCTCCGGACCCATCTAAGGGAGAGACATCCGTGGGTTCAATACTCTGAGAATCCCGCGGCATACCGGACTCCGAATGGGTCTCGATAGAGGCCTGCAACTCAAAAGTAGTGGGTATCAAGGGCTGCGAAAGCGCCTCATTGAGTACCGGCAAACTGGCGACTGGCTTAGGAGAAGCTTCGTCATCGGTTTTGGACCTCGACGGTCTGTCTCTGTCTTTTTCTTTGCGTTTTTTGTGAACTCCGGTAGTTGGATTGCTAACCGACGACATTTCAGGATAGTTAAATCTTGAACCAAAATATTTAGAAGCAAAAATATACCGACGCTTAATAGTGCGTTGGTTAAATTTAGCACAAAACCGACAGCAAGGCACGTCATGATCAGGGCCTAGGCAAGGAATACAGTACAAATGAAAATCCTTAAGAGGTATTTGCTTCCCACAAGTAATGCAATTATTAACTTTTACTGACATCGCTAAGGAGCAAGAAAAAGTTTCCCCAACGGGGTACTTAGCTTTAGTTTGAAGACTTAGGTTCTGAAACTCGAATATGAAAATTTTAGGAGTCGGCCAACCGGCACTTGCGAACTGCTTCTGCTTCGGGCACCGTGCGGCAAGAAAGACTGAATAAAATGGCGTCGGCTGCATGTTTTATACCCCTGACGACCTGACGTCATGGAAGAGGAGACAGCAACCGACACAGGACCCAAAACTTTGTTATTCAGGCCGACTGAGGGCAACCTGCCAGCAGATTACCAAAATGTAATGACTGCAACAGTGAAACACGAAGATCATCATTAAGCGTAAATATTACCATCTATTTATATTGAGTAATAAGTTTTGAAATACTTCATCAGTAAGGGTGAATATGTTAAATAACTGTGCTATTATCTTTTACTCAGGTTTTATATATGATACATCCTACTTTACTATGACCGAATTGCTTATCTCTCTCTCATGCAGATATTAATTGCTTATACAATAAGTAGACATTTATATTGTAATAGACTTCTGTCTAATCTACAATAGTACTATATCTGTTCAAAATAACAAATACTGCTTATTCCTATTACAAATATTCTCTATATGATAATTCAATTTATAGAGTTCAGATGTTCTGGATTGTCAAGACATGAGTGATAATCTGATGGATTTAGGTTTATCCAGCAGATTAGGAATGATTTTCATTCCATGGCTAGTGTGGAACTTAAGTTTTCTTAACATTTATTAATTTAAATTTATTTCACAAAAACATTTTTAGTATGTCTGACCAAAACATTGCTTTATTGGTAAACACTCAAAGTATAAAACTGATAATTTCCTTTAAATGCTCAAACATATACTTTATAGTTATCAGGGGAAAATGTTTAAGATTCACAATAAAACAAAAAATACATAGCCTAAACAACCTAAGATGGATTTAACTTTACCTTTAAATACCAATGGCTTAAACAATCCTAGCAAGAGATCAAATCAACTGAAATACTTAAAACTGAAAAAAACACAAATTGTCTTCCTTCAAGAAACTCATTTCAAATCAAATTGCAAGTACAAATGGAATCCTAAGGAATATACAATATTGGCGCAATCCACTTATAAGATAAAGACAAAAGGGGTAACAATTTTATGGAAAACAAATGTGATTTACCCAGAAATCATTTATAAGTATGAAGATAAAGAAGGCCTTATGGCATTAGTAATAGTTATATACAATGACAGAATATGGACCCTAGCCAATCTATACTGGTTCCAAGGCAGTGGAACAAGAACTGTTAAAAAAAACACCTGGATTTCATTTCCAATACTTATAAAGGCAACTTAATATTAGGAGGAGATTTTAACTGTATATTTGATATTTCTGAAACTACAAATAAAAGATTGCTGTGTACATCTGCTGTATCAAAAGCTTTAAAAAAGTGCGTAGAATCATTTAATCTTGTAGATACTTTTAAATTTAAAGATAAAGCTTTGTTTTCCCAAACTAGAATAGATAAAATATTTGCTGCCCATGACTTACACACACTAAAATCATTAATTTCTCAAAAACTCCCTGCCCCTTTTCAGACCACAATTCAGTGATACTAAAACTTCAAAATAGGTACAAACCATTAATCTTTAACTCCAGAATTCCAGCATATATAACTAAAATTAAAGAGTTCAAACCCTAGTTATTATCTGAATTACAGTTCTTCTTAGATATTAATTACACCACAGAGATAAATAAAATAATAATATGGGATTCATTAAAAGCTTACATATATGGTAAAACCCTAACTTGGTATAAAAAACTCAGAGAATAGGATTCTGAATTATTAGATCTAAAATCCAAACTTTTGTCAGCAAAAGCTGAAAAGAAATCAAAATCATTTGGAGATGAAAAAGAAAGTAGAAGTATTAAACAATAAATACAAAGACATTTTAACACACAAAACTAGTTTAGCTTTAGAAAAAACTAAAAATGAATACCTTGGCCACTTCTCCCAAATATCTACATAATTTATCCACAAGAATCAAAATACAATCAAAAGCTAATAACACTAAAAGTATCTTCCATGAAAAGAAAGGGAAAATGTCTCGGATATAGGTGACATTCTTGATGCCTACAGAAATCACTATATGGAACATTTCCAAAAAGAAAATATACATATTGATCAATTAAATCTAGATGAAAAATGTTCAAATATAAAATAAATACCAGAAAAATTAAAACTAGATCGGCAAGCACCCATATCCTACAAAGAAATTACAGATACAATAAAAGAGGGTAAAAATAATAAAGATCCAGGTATAGATGGCATAATTATGTAAATATATAAACTTTTTCCTTCAAAGACACTATATCCCTCTTCCATAAAACTTTATTAGAAATTCAGTCACAAGCTTTAATACCACCCTCTTGGAGATATTCCTTAATTACATCAACCCTAAAGGAAAAAAATCCCCAAACCTATGTACCGCATATAGACCTATATCATTATTAAACAATGACTATAAAATATTCATGACAATATTAACTAACAGAATGAAAATAGCACTATCCAAAACAATAAATAATGGTCAAACTGGATTTATAAATTATAGACACACACACACATAACAATATTAAAAGGATAACTTCTCTCATAGATTATGTTAATAAAGAAAATAAACAAACACTCATAATTGGCTTAGATATAGAGAAAGCCTTTGATTCCCTAAATTGGGACTATTTATTCAAAATCCTAATGCTATTTGAATTTCCTGCATCCTTTGTTCATCTGCTAAAGAATATACATACAAATAATTTAGCGTATGTCAAGTTAGGTCCTTTTACCTCTGAATCTATACATATAACAAAAGGCACTAAACAAGGATGTCCCATGTCACCGATTCCATTTGCTCTGGCTATTGAAATACTGGCAGATTCAATTCGTAACAATATAAAAATCAAAGGAATAGATTTTTATGAAGATTATAATTCTAAAGTAATGCTATTTGCTGATGACACATTACTAACATTATATAATACAAAAGAGACATTAGAAAAATTAGATGTATTAACTGACAGATTTCACATGACTTCAGGACTCTATTTCAATAAATCAAAATCAAAATTTTTATTTTTTAAATAAAAAAACCTGCAGACTAAGGGGGATCACATCATAGGGAAACAAGAATCTACCTTAAAATATCTAGGAATTGAGTTATGCAAGGATAATAATGAATTAGTCTCAAAAAACTACAATAATATAATCAATCAGAAAACGCCGATTTTCTACAGTTTCTGTGATTTAAAAAGCTTGTTTCAGCTACATATATACATACGTATTAGAAATAAAGACACACATAATGCTTTGTTTAGACATATTAGTGAACATCCTACACATTGTTTCACTTTTAGGGCCATAGCCAATGTAAGGCTTAACAAGAGGGGAGGTGATATAAAACACTATACAGAACAGATAGAGTCAAGGAAGATCTTAGAATTTATGGCACATAGGTATCCAGGGTTTAATGATGTTGTTCCTATGAAACCCACCTTAAAAAATAGGCGTTTTTTTTACTGAATTGGTTTCATTAATTGTTCATTGGTTGTGTTCTTATTTAAATTGTGTTCTGTACCATTTTATCTTTGTCTGAAGAAGGGTTAACACCCGAAAGCGCTTACCTCTCAGAAGTTTGTATGTTTTTTATGACAGTGTTTTATTAAATTTTTGGATACATAACAGCACCGTTCCAGAGTTCTTTTGTTTTTGTGTATTCTCAATCGTTGTTCTCTGGTTGGGGTATCAGCACCAAGCATTCGTTTTTTGGATTCAGCTACATATTGCACTTATTTTACTGCCTGCACTTTAACAAAGTACTTTTTGTGTTTAAATTACCTGTTTAACTGTTGTAGGCTACACACTCAAGTGTGATAGCCATTTATATGCATTTAAAGTGTTATTTGGATTGTATCTGCTTTATTTTCTGAAAAAAAATTGTTTTCCCGCCTTTCTAAGCTAGTATAGTCCAGTTTTCAGGTTAGTGTTGAATTCAGGGCTGTGTTACAAGTTTCTGTGTTTGCCCATACCTTACTTGGATAGAAGCAAGTTTCTCTGTTCACCTGTGAGAGAGGGAGCTTTGAGCAGCATATCTGTCCCTGGAGGAGTGGTTTCAGCCCAGAAATTAGTAGTTTGTTGGCCATTTTGGGCTAATTTCTCTCTCTTTCATTTTCCTGCTATAAAACCCACATTTGTGCGGTTTTGTGCGCTGGGGACTGCCGGTTAGCTAGGGGATAACTATTCCCACCTCCACAAAGTCTACTCTTCAATTTTTCCCTTGGAACTAGACAAACTTTCAACTTAAGCACTCAAGACATTCATTTCTCATTCTGGCACTTGCTCAAAATTCACAGCAAGCACTAATAAACCTTAGCACTAGACCCCCCTATACTGTAGAGAAGGACAAGGCTCTATATTCGATCTTACTAGCCAATCAGTAAGACAGTTCACTGTACCTATCCAGGCATATCCAAAGGGCAGTTTCAGGTGTACTCTCCGGTCCAACTGGTGAATCTGGACATTTTGAGGCAATGTTACAATTGCCTCATGTACACAGACAACCCTCTCCTCCTTCCACCAAACACTAATACATGCGAGAGATGCAATTATACAGCCAAACTGGAGGCTAAGCTCTCTCATCCCAAGACTGGACCAGGCAGTCAAGAGGAGAAGGGAATTACTTGCATCATACCACCAGTCTCACATAGACCTATGAAACCAGCACTGGCAAAAAACACACAAACAGACGAAAACATACTCGGAGGCTCTAAATAAAAACCTGCAAAAGCAACAGAGACCTCCAAAGCAGACATCCAAGAAATCAGCACCCCCCCAACATAAACCATGAAACACATACTTCACAAAACCAGTGTGCCATGCAATCACAGCCCTTAAGGCAAAATAACATACCCAACACACTAGTAATAGATGACTTCTAATGGTCTTCTTCTTACATGCCTAGCCTATAGTACCATAGTTTTGTGTTACGCTTGTGTAATTTAGTAGCTATTTATTTGAGGTGCATTAATGTGTGAGTGACGAGCTCCAATCCATGAGGTCAGTATATCTGCGATCTCCCATCCATTGGTCAGATCTTCCAAACCAAACGAGTGAGTGCTCTGCCTCTGCCATATATATTTTTTTATATACCGCATATAGGAAGTCTTTTTGTGATGATCTATCCTCCCTCCAGCTAATATTAATAATAGCCCTGGTTTGGTAGTTTCTTGTGGACTCTGAGGTGACTAGATTTTGAGGTGAAGCATATTCATCAAATCTGGGTTTTGACATGACCTTGTATGTTAGGCAAAGGTCACCTCTGTAGAGAAAGGTTTACTACTGAATAGAGCTGGAGTTCTTTCAGCGGGCAGCATAGCATAGGCAGATGTTTGAGACCCTTTTGAGGAACTTTTTTTTTTGTGGCCTCCAGCTGTGCGTCGTCGGGATACATTACATTCGGGGCATTGTACTCAATCATTGGTCTGATGAGTGATGAGTATAGGGAGACTGACTGTCAGGCACACTGACGTCCCACTCACTAGGCTGAACAAGGAGAAGGTTACTGTTAGCTGACAGTCAGGTGCCAGGATCTGCCACATAACACAAGCACTCAGGTCACTCCAGAACAAGTACAAATATGACTCTGTCATTGTCCGTGTTGGTGTGAATGACCTGAGCCATACCTCCCTAGACTACATGAAAAGAGACATGGATGAGCTCTCTGATCACATAGCCCAGGCCGGTATGACCCTGACCCTGAGTAGCATCCTGCCCCAACCAAGAATGATACCACGGTATAGAGAAAAAATTATTAATTTCAACAATTGGCTAAGCTTCTGGAGTCACTCAAAGGGGATCCAGTGTCTTTCAGCCTGGGAAGACATGCTCGACAAGCCACGCTGCTTCGCTAGAGACGGCTTGCACCTGTCACCCTTAGGCTTTTGAATACTGGCCAAGGCTCTTGCCACCCCCATAGTGTCTTTTTTTAGGCAAGGCTCAAAAGACAAACCCACCGCCATAAATAGAGCAAGTAACAAAAAACTGAGGGTAATGCTACTCAATGCCAGAAGTCTAAACCTCAAAATGCATGCACTCGAGGCACTCCTCAGTATGGAGAAAATCGATATATGTGCAGTAACAGAAACCTGGTTTAAGACTCCAGAGAGCACCCCAGCACTACCAGGCTACAACTCATACCATACATTTCGGCCACAAAACCTGGACCGAAATACAAAAGGCGGGGGAGTATCCATATTCATCAAGGATACCCACACCTCCAGGTTAGTGGCACAGCACGATGCTTCAGAGATCATCCATGTGTAACTAACAATGGGCAAAACTGCTATTCAAATTATAGCTTACCACAGATCACCCACCATGTCCCAGGACCCCCACTCTGCATTCCTGGAAACACTGGGAAACATAAAGGTCCTACCAAACACCCTGATATTGGGTAATTTCAATTACCCAAACATTAGCTGGGAGAACTACTCAAGTACAAACTCCCTTGCCAAACATTTCCTAGAATTTAAAAACTCAAACGCCCTAGATCAACTGGTCAACACCCCCACCAGAGGTGACAACATATTGGACCTGGTCATCACCAACATGGGCGACCGGTGTTCCACACTGGACGTCAACCCCTCGGTTAGATCTGACCATAAACTAATCACTCTGGATATCCACATTCCGCCACCACCCCCGGTCAAAGAAACCACTGTGAAAAACTTTTCAAAAGCAAACTTCACGTTACTTAAGACCGAGGTGGGAAGTTTCAAAGACCCCATGCTGAAGGATAACACTGACCATGCTGCAAAATCCTTTACTAATGCACTCTACAGGCATCTATAAGAATGCATGGATCGTGCTATCCCAAACAAAACCAAGACTCACTCCTTCAAGAAAAGGAAATCAGTCTGGTGGACCCCTGCCATAAACAAGCTATACAATAGGAGGAGGAAACTAGTACAGAAAAGAGTAAAAAACCAAGAAGGGAAGACATCCCTGATCAGTATCAGCAAAAAACTACATTCCCTCATAAAATCATCCAAGGCTAGCTTTGAAAGTAAAATTGTCATGGACTCCAAAGATAACCACAAGGCATTCTTTAGCTATGTCAAGAATCTAAGTGGCAATTCTCAGATGCTCGGAGTTAGTGCAGAATGGCAGAAAATACACTGAACCGACCGATATAGCTAACATCCTGGCAGACAGGTTCAGTGCAAACCTCACCCCCCTTTCATCCCCAAAAGGGCCCAAAACTATACCAGAAGAATGTAGTGCCCCTGAAATCACAGACACTCAGGTTAAAATAGCCCTCTCCAAAGCCAAAAACACAGCATCAATGGGACCGAACGGTGCCCCAGGCTGCGTCCTACACAAGCTCAAAGATGAACTAACCCCTCACCTAAACACACTGTTTAAACTCAGCCTCTCCACAGGCTATGTGCCCACAGAGTGGCGCACAGCAATGGTTATTCTGCTCCAAAAAGGTGGAGCTACAACAGACCCTGGGAACTATCGCCCTATAAGCCTGACTGGCTTGGTCTACAAAGCTATGGAGCGCATCATGGATCTCATTAACAGAGACAATGGGAACCTCCAAACACTGGACCCTACCCAGTTCAGCTTTGTTAAGGGCAAATCATGCCTCCTAAACCTGGTGAACTTCTTTGCGACAGTTACCAAGGGTATAGACGAGGGAAAGGTGGTCCACACAGCCTACCTAGACCTCGCAAAGGCCTTCAACACCATTCCCCAATCAGGTATTATAGACAAGCTCACCAGCCTGAACATAAACCCTTACGTCATGAGATGGGTTGCCAACTGGCTCACGGACAGAACCCACATAGTAAGAGTTGCGGGAGATAGGTCTGCCTCTAAACCGGTTACAAGTGGCGTTCCCCAGGGCTCAGTACTAGGACCCCTCCTGTTCGGCATATACTTCTCAGAGGTACAGGCAAGCACAGGAGGACTTTGGCTGACCAAGTTCATAGACGACTGCAAACTAGGGGCTATAATTGACTCTCCGGCTGACACAGACATCCTCCAAAAGGGTCTCATTGAGACAGATATCTGGTGTCAAAACCATGGCCTCAAGCTAAATGCCAAAAAGTGCATAGTCATCCCCTTTGGAAAAAACAAAGTACCCACAAACTATCACATAGGTGGTAGCCCCTTAAATACAGGAGATGTAATAAGGGATCTGGGGACCCAAGTAGATACTAACCTCTCCTTTGATAATCACATTGCCAAAGTGGTTAGAAAATCCTTCTATGTGGCCCACCTAATCACAAAAGGGTTTGCATCCAGATCGAAAGAGGTCATTGGGCCCCTCTACGCATCGCTCATCAGACCCATCATAGAGTACAATGCCCCATTTGGGATGTACCTTACAAGACACCTGCAACAACTGGAAAGACCACAGAAGTACCTCACCAAGAGGATCACTGGCCTCAAAGCAGATGTCCTATGCAGCTGGACTGAAGAAACTCCAGCTGTACTCGGTTGCATACCGCCTACTCAGAGGTGATCTCTGCCTGACATATAACCCAGAATTGATGGACATGCTTCACCTAAAGAAAACCATATCCCCTCGAGCCACAAGCTCCAGGGATCTAAACCTCACCACAACAATAAATGAGATGTGCTGAAAGGATAGATTCCTGTCCAAGAGACTTCCCATGCTCTGGAACAAGATTCCAGTCTACATTAGGCACAGCTCCTCGCTAACCCTCTTCAAGAGAAACCTTGATGAGGGGATGGGAAACAGAAAGTTTACCCCAGGGATCAGTTCAATGGCTCTGCTGGACAGAGGCACAGGGAACTAATCTAAGGGGGCGGCGAAAGTCAACACATTCCGGCTAGGCTTATAAATGCCTTTGAGCAGATAGCCTAGTACCTACCTATGAACAATTAAAATCTCTGTGGAAAAATGAACAAAATAATATTAACATTTGAAGATAAGACTACAGTTAATAAAAATGTTTTTACTGCCCAAGATCCTATATATAGCCTTGTCAATACATCTATTACCAGAAAGGAATATACTTAAAGAAATAAATTCATGCCTAATAAAATTTTTATAGTTTCCCAAAAGAAACAGAATAGCTTCAATACATCATATCAGGCCATGGAAACAGGGAGAATTAAACTTTCCCTATATAGAAACATAAATAAAAGCATCAATATCTAAAACAATCTCAGATTGGATAAGCCCTAATTACTCTGCAAATTGGAAAGAATTACTAACTGTAATATCAATAAATTAATTTGATTTACAAAAAAAGATAAAAACTAGTTGCCATGGCACGTATGTATTGGTATGCAATATAACATAACTAAACCCACTAAAACTCGTACGATTAATTATTACACCGACTCATTTAGGAAAATTATTAATGCAAATACAGATTTAAAAATCTGGTTTGATCTTTTAACACCATTTATAGTCACAAAGAACTTTCCACATAAAATATATAGAGAAATTATTAATTCCTGGGAACAGAAAGGATTTGTATGTTGGCTCCAATGTATCAAAGAACTAAAAGTTTGAGATATGCAAGTAATAAAAACAACATACAAAATTCCACAAAAGGACTGGCGAACTTTACAGAGTATTCTATCATATTCACAAGATTTAAGTAAAATAATTAACAATTCTTCATTTAAAGAAATACCTACACTTATGAAATACATATATGAAATCATATATAATGACTTTGACATGGGAAACAGTATTTCAAAATTTTACAAAATACTGATAAACTATAAAACAACACCCAAAACCTCATACTGGAAATATATAATAAAAGGACACTCAATACAGTTAACTGAAAATATTAAAACATATATCTTATTATCGATAACATATATATCTTTTACTCAATACTGGAAAGTTTTTAATTGGAAATGCTTGCACAGAGCATTCTTAACCCAGATAGAAGCAGTAAAATTAGTTCTTCCATAAAATGAATATGTTGGAGTACATAATGCAGATTGGAACCACATTTTCTTTGACTGTTAAAATTAAGCCATTTTGAAATGGTATTCATATCTTTCTACAAGCTTTATTTAATGAATCATTTTATTTAACTAAAGCTCTTGTATTATTAAATGTGAACGAAGGTCCTCATTTGAATAGGTCAAACATGTATCTAGTATGGACTATACTTGCAATTTCAAGGAAGTGTATAACAAGAAGATAGAATACAAACAGAATACCAACTTTGGAAGACTTCTACAGGCTACTGAAGACCACAGCATTATTGGAAATTAAAATTACAGAACTAAGAATTTATCCAAAGCCATTTATCAACAACCCTTGGGGAAAAGTCTTATTGTTGATTGACACTATACAATAACTGATCAGGAACTCTGATAATGGATTGGACATGCTTATAAAGTAACTGTATACATTAAGATCTGTTACAGTGCCAGGCTAATGTAAATAGTGTACATAGTTACTTAAGATGTTATGTATAAATACTACGGAATTCATTCAAATGTATTTGAAAAATAAAAAAAAAAATTTGAGAAAAAAAAAAAGAATTGAGAAAGAAAATCAGTGGGAGACTGGCACTACCCTCCAGCACAAACAGGTGGTCTGGTGCTAATATCAGTTCTAAACGTCTCAGCACTGAGGGTTCAGAAGCTGAAAATTTTAACCATCAAACTGCTGCAGAAGTCAGCACAGATATCAGCCCCAAAACCTTGTCTCCAAATGCCAGACATGAGTAGATAGTTGAAGCTGCCAGTGGCAGCCCCTGTATGATAGGAATTAACCTTGTCATAGTCTGCACCACTAGAGTCTTAGTTGGCTTCAATAGGATTGAGGCCAGAACAGGAGAGGATAATGAGGCTGAGATAAAAACAGGTAGGGCAGCACTATCACTGTCTGTTTTGGAACTGGAGGAGGGCATGATGAAACCCACCTCAACCAGTGACCACAGCACTCTACAGCTTAGTAACAATAGGAATAATCCTAGGCAAGCGATCACAGGGAGAGTACACTTATGTAAGTAAATGTATCATAACAGTAGATGTTTGTATGATCACTACTGCAGTACCCCAAGCAAAATGGGTTATATCCTACACACAATAAAACAGCTGGCCAGCTTTCAAAGCTTAAGGTCACCTTCCACACACCCAAGCCATTAAGCAGCTTGAACTGAGCTCAGTAAAAGTCAGGTTTGCATGCCAACCCTTCAAAGCTTTCATGCCAACCAGTAGGAGGCAGGCTAATGCACTGAGTGGACAATGCTAGTAAAAGAAGAAAAAAGGGGTGAGGGGTGCAGCTAATTCAGCAGTGTTTACATAAACAATTGTACTATGTTTGCCATTATGATCTCTGCTGCAGCAGCCTAAGCTATATGGGTAGATAACCATAGCTTAGAAGAACTGGGAAAAGGAGGAAGAACAGTCAAGGAGCCACTACAGAATGGTCACTGCAAAGCCTGTCCTAAACCTGGAGAAGGTATCTGGTTTATAGTGCTTTGTAAAAGTATGCATAAAGGAAAAAGTTGCTGTTTCGAAAATACTTTTAGAAACCAAACCTTTCCAAAAAGCCACATATGAAGCCAAGGCCCTGATATAGTGAGCTTTGACCCTATCTGGAAATTAATTATGTTGTGGTGAGAACAACAAAAAAATAACCCGAGTCAACTATTTGGACAATCTGCTTTGACACAGGTTGCTCTTTCTTCTTACTTTCACAAGAAATGATAAATAATTAGAAATTCTGATAGATTTGGTTCTGTCAAGAGAGTTGTCTGTGGATATCCAAAGTATGAAGTATCCTTTCTTCCTCATTTTTAGGTTCTGGAAAGAAGACAGGAAAATGAATAGATTGGCTTAGGGTAAATTTGATACCACTTTAAGGCATAAAAGAATTGGTTCTTAAACAAATCCTATGTTTATGGAAAATGAGATAAAGTCGACCCACCATAAGAGCTTGCAACTCGTATACTCTTCTCAAACACGTCAGATTAAGGAGTAGAGACTATTTTCCATGTTAATAACCTCAAGTCAGTCTGATACGTTGGTTTAAATACACCAAGTTATTCTAACAAAAGTTAAGATCCAGAGGAGAAGCCACTGCTTTTCTGTGAGACTTCCTAAGAAAAACTCCTTTCAAAAACATTTTGACATGAGACTTCAATGAAAGAGGGGGATTCGTGGGCAGACATGTTGAAACAGTAGAAAAATGAACCTTGACAGAGGAATAAGCCAGGCCGTTGGGTAGTAACTCACTCAAATGCTGAAATAATGGAGAAACACTAGACCTAAATGGGTGCTATTTTTTTTGTTGGTACCAACTAGAAAACTTTTTCCATTTGCTCATATATGATTTTCTAACAGCTGGCTTTCCTACCTCCATCAAGTACCTGCTCCATGCCCTCGGAAAACAGGTGTCTAAAAGGTACTAAAATCCTATCATGCAGGCAGACAAGTTGCAGATGTTTGGGGTCAGGAAGTATGAACTATCTTGGATCTTGTCTGAGTAAATCCAGTCTGTGAGGAAGCTTGTGGCAATTGCACCTTGTCATTTCCAA
This sequence comes from Protopterus annectens, assembly GCF_019279795.1. NCBI lineage: Eukaryota > Metazoa > Chordata > Ceratodontiformes > Protopteridae > Protopterus > Protopterus annectens. The sequence continues at coordinate 532,210,089 of NC_056741.1, forward strand.
AATAAGGGGGAACCACTGTTGCCTGGGCCAGAGGGGAGTCAGTACAATGATCTTTGCAGAGTCCTTCTGAATCTTCAGAAGAACCCTGGAAATCACCAGAAAGGCAAAAAGGAACACTGTTGCCTAAGGAAAGGAAAAAGCAATGGTCTTAAAGGCCTTCTAGCATGGAGTCCGTGAACATAATTTTGGCAACTGATTATTTAGAGAGAAGACAAAAAGATCTACTTGAAGTGCTCCCCATAGATGGAACAAATTGTGGAAGACACCTTGATTCAGTTTCTAATCATGTGGGTCTGTCCTAGTCCTGCTCAGCTGTCTTAACACACAACCTTGCTCTGACATGATGTAACATGCCTGTAGAATGAGATTGTGTTGTATATCCCATGCAAACACAGCTAGTCTGCATAGCGGGTAAGATCTGGTTTCCTCTTGCCTGCTTACATACCACATCACTGAGGTGCTGTCTATAAACACTTGAAGTCCTAGGGACCACAGATAATTCATTGTGTTGACAGCTTTAGCTAGCATCGTTTTTATGCTTGTGTGTTTTGGTTTGTCTTTTTTGTTCCAAAGACCCTGCACTTTTATGTCTACTGATACTGCTCTCCCAACAAAGTCTGAAGCGTCTGTTATGACTGACTGTGCTGGAGCTTTTTTATGCATCACATCACTGTGGTGTTGTTTGCAAACATTTGGAGTTCCTGGGACCACAGATGTTTCAGAGTTGAGAGCATTTGTAAGAGCTAGCATTTATTTTATGTTTAGATATTTTGTCATTCTTTTTCATTCCAAAGTCCCTGCACTTTTATGCTCACTGACACTGCTCCACAAGCAAAGTCTGAGGCACCTGTTATAACTAACTGTTGGAGAAGGAGGGGAAAATTTTAGACCTGGACTCAGAAAAATTTCATGTCTCCACTACATAATCTCCCTTTCTACATATCCTAAGACTGGAATTTGAAAGGTCAATAGGTGTTAAGGCTGGCACTGTAGAGATTTTAGATAACACTGTATCTTTTTTTGTGGAGTCTTGCAAGAGGTATCATGAGAATCACGGATGTCACAAGACCCAGAATCCTGAGGAATCCCCCTTGCTGAAACTGAAGTCTGAGTGGAAAATCCCAGAAACAGAAAGTACACCACCACCTGCCAGCCAGACTCTCACCACAGACACCTCAGATGTTGCATGGGCGGCTCATCTGGATGGCAGGGGCATACAGGGGACTGGAGCACCCAGTAGATTCATCTGCACATAAACTTAAAAGAATTGATGGCAGTGCAGCAGGCCTTGCTGGCTTTCAAGGACCTACTCTACCCTGGGACTCTGCTGATCAGAACAGACAATACCACAGTCATGTGGTACATCAACAAGTAGGGAGGGATTCACTCTTACCCCTTGTGCAGACACAACATGAGACTATGGTCCATAGCAACATCCATGGGCTTACATCTAATAGCCCAGTATCTTCCAGGGAGGCTAAACTCCTTGGCGGATCATTTGAGCAGACATCTTCTGGATCCTCACGAGTGGCAACTTAACAAGGACATATTCCATCGAATCACTCAGCATTGGGGCACCCCACAAGTGGATCTTTTCTCCTCTCACACCAATCATCTCCTTCCAACCTTCTGCACCAGGGAGTTTCACAACAAAGCTTGGAAGATGGAAACGTTGTCTTTCCCATGGACAGAAAAAAGTTGAGGATTTCCTTCTTCACCAGCAGACATACTGGAAATCTCAGAATCTGAGACAGACAAAACATCAGGAGATAATTCCCTAGCCCTCTTTGAAGGGGGGGGGGGTGAGAGCCCCTAATCAAAGAAAGAAGATCACCAGCCATCTTTACCAACTGGGACTGAGGCACAGGAGGGGAGGCTGACGCCTGCTTGTGAGTAGGTTTGCGGCTGGACGGTTTACTAGCAATCTGGAGGGACTCAGGAGGCCTAGCAACTGCAGAAGTCTGAACTAAGGTAGTTGGTTTGGTTTTGGTCTCATGTCGAAAAGAGGAGGCATCAGAAGCCGATACCTGCAAAGCGGCCCTGGACCCATCTGAGGTGGCAACAGGCAGAGGGTCTGAAGATGAAATAGCAGCCTGCGACATGGAGGGCTCCGTAAAGGTCTCGGCAGAGGCCTGCGGCTGAAAAACCTGTGGACTGCAGGGGCTGCGAAAGTGCCTCACTGACTACCGCTGTGCTGACTACCAATTTCACCGGCGTGTCGTCAGCAGATTTAACCCTAGGCCTGTCGCGGTCCTTGTCTTTGCTTTTCCTAGGAATATCCGAAGTCGGGAGACCAGAAGACGCCATACCAACGAACTTAGGCCAGACTCCGAAATGCTTATGCAAAATCTTAGCTCTATGACGTATGATATGCGGGTTAAAGGAAGCACAGAGATCGCAGTTAGGGACGTCGTGCTCAAGGCCCAAACAAGTTATACAATAGGAATGGAAATCACAGTGCGGAATCTGTTTTCCACAGGCAAGACAGTTATTAACTTTATCTGACATTCGTTAAAGCAAGAAAAGAGGATCCCCAACAGGGTACTTATCTGAAGACGTCTTCAACTTGGTAGTTGGAAAGCAAAAAGAAGGTCAAAGGCAAAAACAACAAGCTGCTACTAAGCCAACACAGTTCCTAATTCCAAGCAGCAGAACTAAACACCTCCAATAAGCACAGTCAGATAGGTGAAACTCATCAAAGATAAACTCAGCCAGATAGCCAAACTCACTGAAGCAGGTCTTTTTAAATTCCAAAGGGATAAGCAAACAAGACGCCAATAAATGAACAACTTCAATTTTATTAAGCACCACGATACTGCTTTTTGTCGGCGCCCTGCACCAACTTCTTCAGACTTAATATTTTTCAAAGTCTGAGGAAGTTGGTGCTTACTGGAGGTGTTTAGTTCTGCTGCTTGGAATTAGGAACTGTGTTGGCTTAGTAGCAGCTTGTTGTTTTTGCCTTTGACTTCCAGAACAAGCATACGTGTGTTTGGGAGGCGTTTAGTCCTGCTGTTTGGCATCAGGAGCGGTGCTGGTTTAGTAGCAGTACATCCAATGAATACAGAATACGCTCCCCCTTGTTCTGTGGGTTTGGGAAAAAAGTTGGCAGATGAATGGTGTGATTAAAAGCCACACTGGATACCACTTTAGGCATAAAGGATGGATTGGTCCTGAGCGCTACCCTGTCCGGGTAGAAAATAATAAAAGGCTCCACTGCCATGAGAGCCTGTAGTTCTGAAATCCTTCCAGCTGAAGTGACTGCCAAAAGAAAAGCTGTCTTCCAAGAGAGAAATTTTATGTCTACAGTAGCAGCTGGCTCAAAAGGAGGTAGGGTGAGCTTTTCCAACACAAAATTGAGGTCCCATGCAGGAGTTGGTGCTCTCCTGGGAGGTCTTAAATTTTTGGCCCCTCTGAGATACTGCCTTTAGCAGGGGATGAGAAAAGAGGGGAGGCTCTGTGTTGTAATGAGCTGAAATGGCAGAGGCATGGATTATTATAGAAGAGAAAGATAGGCCCTTGTGAAGCATCTCAGTTAAATATTGCGGAATGTGAGGAATATTGGGAATTGCTATGCTTATTCCTTGTGCCCGATTCCAGGCACAGAATCTTTTCCATTTATCCGCATAAGATTTTCTAGTACTAGGCCTCCTAGCCTCGAAAATGACATCCATCACAGGTTTGCTGAGAGATGTAACTGGTGAAATTAGATGATTAGCCATGCTGCAAGATTCAGAGTGTGGAGCTGAGTGTGTAAAATTTGATAGTTCTGCTGAGACAGTAGATAAGGTGTCTGAGGTAGGTACCACGGGAGGAAGGTGTGACGTATTGCGAAGGAGCGGGTACCAGTGTTGGCGAGGCCAATCGAGAGCAATCAGAATCATTTTTGTTTTTTCCTGTCTGACTTTTGGTAATACCTTGGAGAGCAAAGGCAAAGGGGGAAAGGCATAGACTGATAGGTTTTTCCAGCTGAAGGATAGAGCATCCACTTTCCAAGCTTTTTTGTGAAGGATTCTTGTGCAGAATTTGTCAAACTGATAGTTTTAGGGTGAGGCAAAAAGATCTATGTCTGGGCTCCCCCATGTGCGTGTCAACATGCTGAAAATTTGTGGATCCAGTTTCCATTTGTGTGGGTCCATAAGATTTCTGCTTAGTTCGTCTGCCAGAGTATTTTGCTGTCCTGACAGGAATTGAGCTTGTAGATGTATTTGGTAAGTCAAGGCTGTGTTCCACAAAACCATGGCTAGTCTGCAAAGGGGGTAGGAATGGGTATCCCCCTGCTTGTTTATGTACCACATGACTGTGGTGTTGTCCATCTTTATCAGTAGTTGTCGTGGATGAAGAAAGTTCTTGAAAGCTGTCAGAGCGTTCTGTACAGCTAGTATCTCATTCTGGTTGATATGCAGGTGCATTTGATTTGGGCTCCATTTGCCCTGAATGCATCTCCCTGTCAGATGTGCCCCCAAAGCATAGTTTGATGAGTCTGTAGTCAGGGTTTGGGTGGCAGGGGGTGGAATGAATGACAGTCCCTTATTTTGGTGACAGGCCTTCGCCCACCATATGAACTCCTCCTGCAGGCAAGGAATGATAGGAATCATTGGAGTGTTTCTCCCCGGGCCTCCGCTGAAAATAGGCTCTGTGGAACCTAGTCGGACATTCCCGGTCAACAAATGTTAAATAAATAAATAAATAAATAAATACATTGTTTCCAGGCTATGACAATGTTGACTCCATAAGCTTTTTAGGTACCATTGAAGATTCCTCATATGCAATCTTGCATATGGAATTAAAAGAATGCAGGAAGCCATGAACCCTAAGGCCTGCAGAATTTGTCTTGCAGATAAATGGGTTTTTGTGTCCACTTGTTTGAATTAAGTCATTAATTGGATTTGTTTTTCTGGCATGAGGTAAATCATCTGGGCAGCTGTATTCAAGCTTGCACCCAGGAATGTAATTATTTGAGAGGGTACCAGTTGTGATTTCTTTTTGTTTATGGTGTACCCTAGGCAAGTTAGAAGCCTTTTTACAAATGCCAGATGCTGTAGAAGAGTGTCCTTGTTTTCTGCCTGAATCATCCTGTCCTTTTCCTTGCGCTTTTTATAAACTCCTGTCGTCAGTTGTTCCGACGGCATTATATAATTGAATCTTCGGCCAAAATAATGAAAGGCAAAATCGTACAGACGCTTAATAGTGCGTTGGTTAAATCTAGCGCAAAACCGACAGCTAGCAACATTGTGATCAGGGCCTAGGCAAGGAATACAGTAAGAATGAAAATCCTTATGAGGTACTTGCTTCCCACTAGAAATACAATTGTTAACTTTTTCTGACATCGGTCTGGAGCAAGAAAAAAGGTTCCCCAACGGGGTACTTAGCTTTAATGAAGACTTTGGATATGAAATTCGATTTTGAAAATCTCAGGAGTCAGCCGACCGGCACTTGCGAACTGCTTTTGCTTCGGGCACCGCGCGGCAAGAAAGACTGAAGAAAATGGCGTCGACTGCATCTTTTATACCCCTGGCGCACTGACGTTAGGGAAGAGGCGACAGCAACTGATGCCGGACCAAGACTTTTGGAATTCAACGTAATAAAGATGATAATCCCAGCGAAACAACAAAACACACAAACAGGAAAGGAAAGCAGGAAATACAGGATACTGTGCTGGAAACACTTAATTTATTGACATAAAATAGGTTGGCGCTTTCTACTGAAGTAAATCTCTTCTTCAGAACATCATAGCATGGAATCTATATATCATAATTGAGTAAAAAAAAGCCTGGAGAGACACTGCGCTCCTCATGGGGCCTGTCCCACTCTGCGACAGGCCCCATGAGGGATCTGTAGAAAACCAATTCAACCTATTAACTTCAATCAATATAATAAGTTCCAAGGTATCCTGTATGTCCTCTACTTCCTTTCACCTTTGGTGTGTTTGCACTTTTGGAATTCAGGCTGACTGCGGGTAGCCTGCCAGCAGGATAACCCAAGTGTAATGACTGTAACAGTGAAATACGATGAACATCTGGTAATGCAAATAGCCTGCTTTGAAGCGGAGGTATCTTCTGCAAGATTCTCTGATTGGGATATGCAGGTAAGCCTCTTTTAAGTCTAGAGTTACCAACCAGGCATCCTTGCCTAGCATAGGCAGTAACTGTTGTAGAGTCAGCATCTTGAATTTTGGAATGTCCAGGAATGTATTTAGAATGGATAAGTCCAGAATTGGACGCCATGATTTGCCTTTTCTGGGTACCAAGAAAAGTCTTGAATAAAAATCTTGTCCCTTTTCCTTTTCTGGTACTGGCTGAATAGCCCCCATATTCATGAGGGACATAACTTGTTTCTGGGCCTCTGCCCACTGATTTGGAGGCAGATCTGGCCATTCGTTTGGAATTGGCAACGTGTGGAAATGACATCTGTATCCCTGGGATACTATATTTAAAACCCACTTGTCCTGGGTAATTAGATGCCAACTTCGTGCAAGAAGTGCTAGTTTTCCCCCCAAAGGGGCTGCCGGAAGATAAGTGCTTGGAAATGGCAGAGGAAAGTCATTGAGACGGTTTACCGTAGGGAGGTGCCTTGCTACTTCCAGATTTGGAGGTGGAGGCACCCCATTGTTTTGTTCTATAAGTTTCTTGTGACTGAAACCTGGAGCCTTTGGAGTGTCTGGGTTTGATCTGAGCGGCTCTGGTGGGTACTGGAAAGGACCAATTCTTAGTAGGCCAGTGCTTACTGAACCTGTGTGGCTGCACTTGTAGGAAATCTTTTACAGTTTGCATAGATTTAGCTTTGTCTTCCATCTTTTTCAAAACTTCTTCTGCCTTATTACCAAATAGACTGTCCTGCTGTAAAGGAGCATCCAACAATTTTGCTTTAACATGATCAGGCAGATTTTGCTCCTTGAGCCAAGCATACCTTCTTATCACAGATCCACTTACAGCGGCCCTGCAAGAGGCCTCCAAGGAATCAAAACCACATTGCAAAGTATGTTTTCCAACCTGTTCAGCTGTATGCAATAAATCCTGTATCTCTATTTTCCACACAGTCAGAAATAGGTTCATAGGTTCATACTAGGCTATCTGCCCGAGGGCATTTATAAGCCTAGCCCATAGTTTTGTGGCTTACGCCACCCCTTTTGTATGGGGAACTATACCCATTATTTTGCTGTGCCTCTGTCTAGCAGTGACACTGAGGTAATCCCTGGAGTATATCTGCGATCTCCCATCCATTGGTCAAGATTTCTCTTGAACAAGGCCAGCGAGGTGCTCTGCCTCACATATACCGGGATTTTGTTCCACAGCATAGGGAGTCTTTGGGTGATGAATCTATCCCTCCAGCACGTCCTATTAATAGCCGTGTCGAGGTTTAAGTCTCCCGCCCTTGTGGCTCTGATGGATCTAGACTTTTTGAGGTGAAGCATATTCATCAAATCTGGGTTAGACATGGCCTTGTATGTCAGGCAAAGGTCACCTCTGAGAAAGCTGTAAGCGACTGAATAGAGCTGGAGTTCTTTCAGTCGGGCAGCATAGGACAGAGTTTTGAGACCCTTTATCCTTTTGGTGAGGAACTTTTGTGGCCTCTCCAGCTGCTGCAAGTGTCGGGTCAGATACATTCCGAATGGGGCATTGTACTCAATCATTGGTCTGATGAGTGATGAGTATAGGGAGACTATGACCTCCCTTGATCTAGATGTGAATCCCTTCATGATAAGGTGGGCAATGTAGAAGGTCTTCCTAACTACTTTAGCTACATGGGTGTCGAATGACAGGCTACTGTCAACCTGGGTCCCCAGGTCCCTGATGACTTTTTCTGTGCTCAGAGGATTACCACCTATATGGTAGCTAGGGGTAACCTTGTTTTTCCCGAAGGGTATGACTATGCATTTTTTGGCATTTAACTTTAGGCCATGGCTCTGACACCAATCATCCGTTTCTGTGAGACCCTTCTGAAGGATATCTGTGTCAGATGTGTTTTCGACTACGGCGCCCAGTTTGCAGTCATCTGCAAACGTTGTCAGCCATAACCCTCCTGTGTTTGCTTGTACTTCGGAAAAGTAGATGCCAAACAAGAGTGGGCCCAGGACTGAGCCCTGTGGGACACCACTTGTGACAGGCTTTGAGTCTGACATGGCGCCAGCAACTCTGACCCTGTGGGTTCTGTCACTCAGCCAGTTTGCAACCCATCTTGTGATGTATGGGTTAACATTTAAGCTGATGAGTTTTTCAATGATACCCGAGTGGGGTATTGTGTCGAAAGGCCTTCGTCAGATCGAGGTAGGCTGTATGGACTTCCTTTCCCTCATCAATGGCTTTGGTGACTGTTTCGAAAAAGTCAACCAAGTTTAAAAGGCATGATCTGCCTTTGACAAAGCCAAACTGGGTTGGATCCAAAGTCTGCAAATTCCCTATGTCTTTATTTATGAGGTCCATTATGATCCTCTCCATAGCTTTGCAGATAAGGCTTGTCAAGCTAATGGGCCGGTAATTTCCAGGGTCTGTGGAGGCACCGCCTTTGTGAAGTGGGACCACAGTCGCAGTGCACCACTCCCTGAGTACGTATCCAGAGGTGAGACTATGATTAAACAGCTGTCCTAGCTGTGGGTTTAATTCCTCGTTGAGTTCGTGGAGCACACAGCCTGGGACACCATCAGGTCCCATGGATGCTGTGTTTTCTGCTTTGGAGAGAGCAGTTCTCACTTGGGCGTTTGAGATGTTTGGGGCGCTGCAACCATTTGGTATAGATATCTCTCCTTTTGGGGGGAAGTTTGCACTGAACCTGTCAGCCAGTATGTTGGCAATGTCTGTAGGATCAGTAATCTTCACATCATTTTGAACTAGTTCTGAGCATATCTGGGAGTTTCCTCCCAGGTTTCTAACATAGCTAAAGAAGGCCTTATGATTGTCTTTTGAGTCTTTAGCTATTTTTCTCTCAAAATTTGCTTTGGATGATTTTATGAGAGCTCTTAGCTTTTTACTTATAGTGATCAAAGGTGTCTTACCTTTTAAGGATTTTGCTCTATCTTGTAGTAGCTTCCTCCTTTTGTTGTAGAGTTTGTTTATGGCTGGGGTCCACCAGACTCGACGCTTGCCCTTGGTACAAAGAGTCTTTGTTTTGCTTGGGATTGCCTTATCCATGCAGTCCTGCAGGTGCTGGTAGAAGGCATTTGTAAGTGATTCAGCGGCTTGAGTACTGTTTTCCGCAGGCTCGGGGGCCTTAAAGGAGACCACACTAGTCTTTAGAAGTGTGAAGTCGGCTTTCGAGAAGTTTTTTACTGTGGTCTTTTTTATTTCAGGTGGGGGTGGGATGAGGACCTCCAGCAAGATTAGTTTGTGATCTGATCTCACCAGTGAGGGTATACTTCCGGTGTTGAACATTGTGCTCCCATGTTCGTGATGATGAGATCAAGTATGTTTTCTCCTCTTGCGGGGATGGTGACTAGTTCCATGGCATTTGAGTTTATGAATTCCAGGAACTTTTGGGCTAGGGTGTTTGGGCTTGAGTAGTGTTCCCAGTCTATATTAGGGTAATTGAAGTCACCTAGTATGATGGTGTTTGGAGATACATTTATCCCCTCCAGTGTTTTCAGGAAAGCCATGTGAGGTTCCTGAGTTTGTGAGGGTGGCCTGTAACATGCTACAATTTGCAGAGCAGTCTTGCCTATGGTTAATTGCACCTGGATGGTCTCCGATGCATTGTGCGTTGCCACCAGTCTTGAGGTGTGGGTGTCATTTTCTGTTTAAGTATGGCCATGACATGCTGCGGATATTTAAGCATATGAAATTGACAGTTTAAAGCCCTGACAGCCAAGGTTGCAGACGTGTAAACCTTCTTACCCCATCTATCCAGCGCCCTGGAGTCTCTATCAGAAGGGGTAGGATTTTTAGCAGTAGAAGCCTTAACACCCTTGGGACCCTGAGAAATTGTTTCAGGGTCAGCAGTAGGGTTTTTAAAAAGGAATTTGTGGGAGTCAGGAACCCTGTAATATCTGTCTGGCTTACTAGGAGCCGGAGGCAGGGAATCAGGAGCCATGCTGGATTCTGAAAAAACATCATCAATGTCTAGAACAGGAGGTATAGCCAAAGGCCTATGCTGAGGAAGAAGGAGGAAATCCCTAAGCCTCTTTTTGGATTCTGAAAAATCCTGACTCTCCCAATGAAAATGTTCCCTTAAGGTATGCAAAGTTTCTCCAAAAGAAAAATCCTCAAGAGGAGAGGTAGAAGGATTCTTCTGCATCAGAGTCCTCATAAGGTGGAATAGATAATTCCTGATCAGAAGAGGAATCAGAAAAAATGGAAACCTGATCTGAAGATTCATAATCAGTGCCTTACCTAGGCCTCTTAGCAGGAGGGGGTTGGGAACCCCTGATCAAGGTAATTAAATCCTCAGCCATTTTGATCATTAGTTTTTTAGGCATAGAGGCCTGTGCACGCGGCCCAAGCGTTGGTTTTTTAGACATAGAAGTTGATTTTGGCCTTGGTTTTGAAGATGTCGTAGGTTTAATATACAAATCTTTAGGCCTGAAAACACCCTCAGTAGCCGGTGCCTGCTCAGCGGCTCCGGACCCATCTAAAGTAGAGACATCCACGGGTTCAATACTTAAACAAGTGTCTCGCGGCATACTGGACTCAGAATGGGTCTCAGTAGAGGCCTGCGAATCAAAAGTAGCAGGTATCAGGGGCTGCAAAAGCACCCCACTGAGTACCGGCAACTGGCTTAGGAGAAGCTTCACCGTCGGTTTTGGACCATGACGGTCTGTCTCTGTCTTTCTGTTTGCATTTTTTTGTGAATTCCGGTAGTCGGATTGCTAACCAACGACATTTCTGGATAGTTAAATCTTGAGCCAAAATATTTAGATGCAAAAATATACCGACGCTTAATAGTGCGTTGGTTAAATTTAGCACAAAACCGACAGCAAGACACGTTGTGGTCAGGGCCTAGGCAAGGAATACAGTCCAAATGAAAATCCTTATGAGGTATTTGCTTCCCACAAGTAATACAATTATTAACTTTTACTGACATCGGTAAGGAGCAAGAAAAAGTTTCCCCAATGGGGTACTTAGCTTTAGGTTGAAGACTTCGGTTCTGAAACTCGAAAATGAAAATTTCAGGAGTCGGCTGACCGGCACTTGGGAACTGTTTCTGCTTCGGGCACCATGCGGCAAGAAAGACTGATGAAAATGGCGTCGGCTGCACGTTTTATACCCCTGATGACCTGACATCATGGAAGAAGGGACAGCAATCGATGCAGGACCCAAGACTTTGTTAATCAGGCAGACTGGGGGCAACCTGCCAGCAGATTACCCAAATGTAATGACTGCAACAGCGAAACACAAAGAACATCTGCTAATGTGAGCCTGATGCACAAAACTGTAAGAAGGGTCTGATATCCGGATGAAGAGAAGGGGTAACAAGTTGTGAAGTAACAGGATTTTGAACTTGGGCACTTTCAAACTTGTTCAGAAAGGAAAAGTCGAGAACTGGTCTCCAGTAATCTTTACTCTTTGACTCCAGAAACATTCTTGAATAAAATCTTTCTCCTAGCAGAAAAAGAGGAAGTGTTTCTACCACCCTCTGAGACAACATATGTTGTAAGACAAGTAAAATCACAGATATTCTTCAGAAAAAAAAAAAATACAAAAATATTTAAAAAGGCAATACTGTGTAGAAGGATTCCTTCTATCGGTACTTATCTGATAGAAATGAAGTCTATAGGAAACTGCTGCTCCCAGGAAGCCTCAAAGCTGCTTTTCAATGAAGTGGCAATAAAGCACTTAAGTTGTTTATACTCGGATTGCCGGCTGCTCTCCAAGGGACTAGCCAATCAACAGTCAGACTGTAAATGTGGGAAGGGGCAAGAGAGTTTGAAGACTGGTTAGTTGGTGTACCCTGGGCAGGAGACAACCCAAATAGCTAAAGGGTATTAAAGCAGTGAGAGTGATGAATGTCTGGTATGCTGCAGAGAATATTCACTCAGCACCTTTAAGAGACTCTCAGGCTCAGACACCTCCTAGTCCTCTAATCTACCTTCTTTCAAGATCATGTTTGATCGCTAAAAGCATAACTAGAAATTCTATAGCTCTAATGGCAATCCTCCAGATTCCACTGCACCATGACATTTTATTCTAAGTGAAAGATAATGAATGGGTATGCGGAAGAGAATGGACATGGATCGAATGTTAAGTACACTTTCGTACATTACAAGGTTCAGTCTGTTCACATCAATCACAGGACACAGATCCCAGCTTTTCTTCTTGGGTGGCATCAAGACACAATACCACAAACCATGATGCCCTGAAGGTTGACTTGGACCATGACCACCTACAATTTATAGCGTCTCAAAGGTATGCAGAGGAGCACATGTCACGGCCACACAAGTATCACTGATGGAATAAGGTATGCAGAGAAGCACGTCAGCCACACAATTATCACTGATGGAATAAGGTATGCAGAGAAGCACATGTGACAGCCACACAAGTATCACTGATGGAATAATTCCTGAAAAAGACTGATGAAGTGTGGCTATAACCCCAGCAGAATGAGCTTGTGTGTATTTGGTGCATTTTACTGTATTTGCTATAATAGAAGGAAATGCAGCCTGAAAGTCACCTGGCAATATAACATTGGACACTTTCAGACTTACTTTGCTAAAAGCAAAGAATGCAAAAAGTTGATCATCCTTACTTATATCTCTGCTCCTGTCAAAATGAACACATGGCTGACAGTGTACATTTAGCCAGCATAACAAACAATGTCTAGATAGTATAGCAAACACTCCTCTTCTCAAAATACTGTGGCGAAAATACCGGTAGGACTGTGGAGGTCAATTTCCATGACTACTTTACATACTATAACCCTACTGTCTTGCTTAAACATACACAATCTCTACATAGGGTTTTAGACGAAAGGGCTTCAAGTTCTGAAACTGTTCTGGTTGATGCAATTGCTACTGGGGAGACAACAGTCTTTGAAGACAAATATCGGAGACTGACTTTGGCTACTAGTTCACAGGAAGGCAGAGTTCATTTTGGCCAGCATGAATTCCATATCTCAAGGGGATATACACGTTCTCTGAAAGGAGGCTATAACAAGAAATGTACCTCTTATAAATAGCTTTCAAACTTATAAAGAAGCCAGTGAATACTGAGGTCAGTGGAGAAAATCAGAACTCATTACACTCTTAAAACATTTGCTCCAAGTTACCTCTTTCTTTCCTATCATAAAGCCAACATTTCCCATCTCCAGAGGAAAAAATCTTTGGAGTCTGCTTGAGGTACAATATACCTATGCAAACACTTTTGAGAAAAAAATCCTAAATTTTCTAAACTCTGCTGTATACTTAAGAGGCCATACATTTGTCCTCCCATTGTTTCCATGTAAACTGCTTATCCAGTCTCTCTTCCTAATCTTTTCAAACCGCTTCTAATTCACTACTATAGTTATTATGCAATATTTTTATACCCTACTAATTACCCCTTTTTAATAGCTACTTTTGTTCTAAACTAAACTAAAAACTCTACAGAGCCAGGTCTTTCACTTAGGATTCTCTACCCCTTTTTCTCTGCCTATACTCTGATATCAAACCCTGGTAAGGAAGGCAGTCTCTAGCTTGCAGTACAAATGTCTTCTAGGCCTCTTCCCATTCTATTACCTTTAAGTGTCTAGTTATTTTCTCCCACTACCTTGGTTCCTTTGCCAGTTTTCTCCAGTAAATCCCAACCATCTCTTGTCCATTCTCTGCACACCTTTCTCATGTTGGCTTAGCTCTTAGAATACTTTCTGATACTTTATGAATATAATATTCTGTGTGGCTGTTACTCTCCTTAAGGACCTGCATCCACACTCCCACTATCTCCTTATTTCTTTACTTTTCTACTTGTTTCATCACCATCCTTTCCCACTTTAAATGATATCTTTAATTGTGTAGCTCTAATATAGCCCTTTAAATCAAGTAATCCTAAATCACCTTGTTGTACTGGAAAGACCAGCTTATCTCAGTTGACCCTTGCCCTCTTCCTCCAGCTCTTTATTAATTACTGTCCACAACCTTTCCTCTGGTTGATAAAAATATGCTTGACCTGTACATAAAACTAAAGGGACAAGGGATTAACATTTTCATTGCTTGCATCATGCTATCCATATCTATAAACAACAGCTTCCAATTTCTCAGTTTTTGTATCATCTCTTGTTTAGTCTCTTCCCACACATCCTTAGCTGCCTTAACAGAATCCATTTTAATCCATACTCCTAATACTGTCTCCCCATAAATAAGTACTGCTGAACCAATTCATGTATAGGTGCATAATTTACAGCTACAGGATTTGTTTTATCTTCATTAATTTTATATCCTGAAAATATTTGAAACTGTCACAAAATGATCCACAAAGTTTTTGTGCTCTGGAGTTATCAAAAACAGTTGCTTAACAGCAATCTTTCTAAACTCATGCATTTTGTCCAGATGCTCTCTACATGTGTTTCTTACTGTTCTGAGAAAGTCTCCTTATTCTGCAATACTTTAAACTTTGTCAGCCCCTCTAAGTAATTTATGTTATTAACCAAACCATTTTCCTTTATTTCTACACTGTTTTTAAACTCCACCTTCACTTTATCCAACACATCAGGTATAACTTCTTAAGAAATTTCAGTCTTCCCTAATAACTCAAACTATTTCCACAACCTATTCCTTGAATACCTCTCTTTTTAACCGGTAGGTGGGAAAAGTGTCAGTGTCTTATTTTTACACACACACACACACACACATATATATATATATATATATATATATATATATAAACAGACAGACCTTATACATATACACAAACACATTATATGACGCACACACACACACACACATATATATATATATATATATATACATATACATACACACACACACACACACACACACACACACACACACACACATTTCCTTGAACAGTCACAAGAGGGAGCTTGAGTATAATAAATTGTAGAGTGTAGATTCTTCAGCATTTAGTAAGAGGTTTTAACTGGTTTATTTTTTTAACATTGGTAGTGCCTTCTGTGTGGAGTCTGCATGACCTCCCCGCATTAGAGTGGCGTTCGAAAGACATGCGTGAATGGGCGTGCCTTTGTTGAAGGTTGGGTGTCAGGCTGGCACTGAATGGGCGTGCCTTTGTTGAAGGTTAGGTGTCAGGCTGGCACCTTGGCAGTGTAAAAATCAACTGCCAATCATTAGCGGACCAGAGTTCTGCTGTGGCGACCCCTAACCGGGAAAAGCCGAAAGAAAAACAACAACTCCTCTGCATTTTGATCTTAGTTTTTATTGGTGCATGATCTGAAATAGTATTGAAAGTATGCCAAAAATTTCAATTAAATGTACACATTCCTGTGAAATATAATTTGTCTAGTCTTGCCCAGTTACTATACATTGGGGAATAATACATTAATTCTCTCAGTTCCTACTACTGAATTCATATCTTCCATACCAAATATTTTCATAAATATACCCTCCTTTGTTATATTTTCCATTCCAAGTCTCTAAGATACATCCTCACTGTTGTATATCAAGTTCCTGTCCCAATCCATAAGTAATAGTCTCTGCTGAAAGAAAGCTGATTATTTTTCCCAAAAATTTCATAAGCTCCATAACAGCAGTTTTAGCTGGAATATAAATACATGAGAGTGTAATCTTCCTCCCTGCCAGTAGGCCTTTACTACCACAAATCTACCATTATCATTTTTTCCCTCTTCTATCACTATTGGAGATCCTCTAGCAATTAATACAAATACTCTTCTTTTTCTTTGTAGCTGATATTCTGCTGAATATCCATCCTGAAATTTTTTTATATCAAATTCACATGCTTATTTCTTTCCAAATATGTCTCCTGCAGCATTACTTGCACACTGCATTTCTTAATATAATTCAATACTCTCAACTTTTTGTCAATACCTGTGAACTCATTTACATTCCAAAATAATATGGATGGCATAACCATTTTGATAAGAAGGTATTCTGCCCTTGTATTATACATGACAGCTTTTTTAAATCTCTATTTCCAACTTTTGTGCTGCAAACACACACTAATGTTTGGCAAGCTGATATTTTATACAGCTGTTTCTTGTAATCTCCATTTGAACATGTCACATTTTTCATGACTTTTTATTTTAATAAAAACCCTGAAACACACACACACACACACACACACACACACACACACACACACACACACACACACACAATCTATTAACTTAAAACAAACATAAAACTATGTGCATCTTCAAATAATGAAGTTGAACCCTCCTGATAGGATCAATCATCCCAAATTGACAACTGTACCTACAGGCATTAATTACCTAACCTAAAATTATGGTTATCCTTGCTAAAGTGCATGTTACAGCCTGTGTTCCTACTTGTAATGATTGCTGCCTGTTCTTTTCTTATCTCTATTCTCCTCCCAGATGTAAAAAACTGCTCGTCTACTTTCAGAAAACATTAACTATTAGCCCCGAGAAAATGTGCACTTGTTATTTTTAAATAAAACTAAATTATATATTGTTCTCTTAAATGCACTGAAGTCTTTAGTTCACTAGGAAACCTACCTCCCATTCATTTCCAGTAATTTCAAACTATTTTTTACTGAGCTGCTTGCCCTTGTACCTTTTTATTTTACAATTTCCCTCAGCAAACAAAGCTTAGAACTCTCAAGATTAATTGCCTGCACTTGGAGTCATCTTGTACATATAGAAACATAAGAAAAGAATGTACAGATGCACTCAGCTGCAGACTTCTGAACATGTATTTGCTAAAGAGAAAAAAAACAAGCTAATAGCATTACATAACAAAGAGACTCTGTCCATCTGATTACATTCACCATGCTTTCTTAGTTTTCAAGCCCATTTGCTTACACACAAGGAAAAAACTGTCTTTAGCTTAAGGCACTTCAGACGTATACCTATGCAAAAGCAAGAGAAAACACATCAGCTCTTTATATACTACAACAGGTGCACTTTTACACCCCATTCCCCACCCAACAGTCCAGATTATAGCACATTAACTTGAACATGCTATGTCTAGCATTTCATCTCTTTTACCATCATAAAGCAGACATTTCTTTAAAAAGTACCTGCTTATTTTAGCATCATCACATACAACAATCAATGAAAAATGTACCCTCACTTGCTCATTTTAGATACCTCTGACTACATACCAAATAAATCTGCTTTACTATATATACACTGTTTTAGTGTCCTTCTAAATATTAATGCCATGATGGGGTACATCTTAAACTTATAGATGGACTGAAAAGCAAAATCAACAAAAGTCTTATCTTTCTTGCAACTTTTTCTTGTAAAGCCATATTTCACAAATTTGATTGATGCTTTATAGTCTCACATTTATTCACTCATTTCAGTGTTTCTGGTCTTCTTCCTGCTCATCTCCAACTCTGAACACCAGGCTCTGGTTCAAGTCAAAAGTACTCCAGATTCTTCTGGTCAGCTCCTGTGCATTTTTTCTGAATCTCAAGCA
Source organism: Protopterus annectens (assembly GCF_019279795.1). Classification (NCBI taxonomy): domain Eukaryota; kingdom Metazoa; phylum Chordata; order Ceratodontiformes; family Protopteridae; genus Protopterus; species Protopterus annectens. The sequence goes on from NC_056741.1 coordinate 532,227,586, forward strand.
ATTTTCTTTGGAACACTGGAAAAGTTTTCCCTTGTAAAGTATAAGCGCTTTATTGTAAGAAGCATGAGAAGCAGAGTCCCTTCCTGTCTGATAACTCACTTTTTGTTGAGCAAACTTTTGTATTTCCTCCTCAGTCTGCCATGCATCCAAAATGTCTTCGATCCTCCAGTAAAAGATATTTTAAAGACAGCTGGATACAGTAGTTTGAATCACACCTGCCTCTCAACATTTCCTGATTGCTGGAATAAATGTGTTTTTCTTCTACCTGGTACACAATGAATAATCATTTTCCACAAACACTCCACAGTCTCCAATTTTTAATATTTCGCCCTTCTGCTACAGTTTTGTCAGGATCAACTCTTTCTGCTGGTATGGTTGCATCTGTACTAATACAGGTCATGGCTGCTTTCTCATGGCCAGGTTTAAAGCATACACTCAATGTGCCCTTTCAATTAACACATCCTGTTGTTGAATACCAGTGCAGTGGCTTATTAGTTTTTTCCCCCTAAAATTAACACAGTCTGTTTCTTTCAGTTACTTTGTTACAGAATAAAATTTCAGGTTTTCTCCGTATGATCTGTCCTCTTACTCTTCCTTTTTTTTTTTGAAACAGCTATTTTTGAGATGTCTCATACTTAGCCAGCTTATTCTTCATTTTGACTTATGCCTTTTGCAGTTTTATCAGTCGTTTGAATAGCTGTTTAAAGCTTCTTCCATTTTTTCCAGACTTTTGTTGCTTGAGTTGATATACTCCATCAATATTTAATTTATTTTAATCAGCTCTGAGCACATTTGATTCGTTTTACCTCTAAAATACTGGACGCCATCTCTTGTATCAATGTTGGAGTTTAAACTGCTTTTTACTGAACAACTGCAGGATTCTTCCCAGTCAGTGTGTTTCCTCTTCATCTTTTCTAGTTGATTTTATTTCAGGCTCTCTAGGTTTCTTCTTTACTGGGATCCAGGCAGTGTACTTACTAGCCAGTAACTGACTTTTACTAAAGCTGGCAGAATTACTAGTCCGTGTTTCTCAGTTTCGTTTTTTAGCACCAGGAGAAATTAAGTCAACCTGCTGATTAATGTACAGCCATCCTGGAAGTCCGGGATGACTAGACCCTTGATCAAAAAGTTCTGCTAAGGGCTTTTCCAATATGGTACGGCTGCACTCTGAGCAGGAGGCTGATTAGAGTTCCACCAGTGTGAAAACTGAGAAATGATTTAAAAAGCCAGCAAACATGATCAATTTGGAAAATAAATCAGCTATGGGTAATAATTATACTGCCTGGATGCAAGCAAAGAATACATTTGGAAAAAAAGTAAAAGAAAATCAACCAGAATAAGGGAAGAAAAAGATATGGCTGGAAAGAATCTTGCAGATATTCAGTGAAAACCAGTTTAAGTTTCATCTTTCATACAGTAGACGACTTTCAATAATTCAGAGGAAAAAGCAATTAGAGGTGGTTAAGTGAGACACTAGAGGAATATATACAGTGAAATGAAAAAAGGCTGGAAAAAAAGAAGAAACTAAGTAACTATTCAGATGCATGCAGATAAAACATAAGATTTCTGCTATGCCAGAGATACTGAAGGGAATAAACTGCATTGTTTTTATGAAAGTACAAATAACAAACTGGAAAGGTGTTCTATAAAGGATTTGGTAATGGAAAAGGGCACATTGTGAATATGCTCTGTATCTGGCCATGAAAAAGTAGCCAAGACCTACATTAGTAAAAATGCAATCATGTCACCAAAAAGATCTGCACTTGAAACTGAGGATGAAGGAAAAAAAGAAGTTATGTACTCACCATAACGTTCCATCTGAGTAGATACTTCATTTGTCTGCAACCTGTGGGTAGTCGGATCTGACCTCGGATCCGAACCGGCAGCTTTCCAAGCTTCAAGATCCGAGCTCCTAGCTCCTCCCTCTACCCATAATCCCTTGCTACCAACCACATTACCTCAGATCAGTTATTTTGCCCTATAAGCTAAAGACGAAGAAAAAATTCTCCACAGGACAATACTTTACCGAGGTTCGGGGGATGGCAGGGGGGGGTCGGTTGCAGACAAATGAAGTATCTACTCAGATGGAACATTATGGTGAGTACATAACTTCTTTATCTGAAGTAGTTACTTCATTTGATCTGCAACCTGTGGGACAGAGTCCCCAGCTTACCTAAAGGCCCTGGGTGGTCCCTACGGAAGGATATTCTGAAGCACCGCGGAGCCAAAGGAAGCCCTACTTCTGGAGATCATGTCCAGCTTGTAATGAGAAATGAACGTATGGGAAGAGGACCAGGTAGCTGCTGAACAAATATCGTCTACTGGAACTCTAGACCAAAACGCTGTTGAGGTAGCCACAGATCTGTTAGAATGTGCCCGAATGACAAGCGGAGCTGACCTCCCAACTGAAATGTAAGCTTGTCTGATACATTGAGAAATCCAATTTGCTACTGTCACCTTAGAAATTGGTTTGCCCACGGCTGATTTAGCATAAGAAACAAACAACTGGTCTGACTTGCGGAAATCTTTAGTCCTATGCAAGTAAAAACGTAGTTGTCTGTGCACATCCAATTTGTGCAATGTGTATTCACCTTTGTTTTGGAAGCTAGGAAAGAAAACAGGGAGGTTAATAGATTGATTAATGTTAGACTCTGTGGCTACCTTTGGTAGAAAGGAAGGATTAGTCCCGAGGGCCACCCTATCTTTGTGAAAAATAAGGTATGGATACTTAATGCACAAGGCTTGTAACTCTGATACCCGCTTGGCAGAGGTAATCGCCACCAAGAAGGCTGTCTTCCAAGATAAGAATTTTAAAGGCACTGAAGCCGCCGGTTCGAAAGGTGGTCCTGTTAAAGCTTGTAAGACCAAGGTAAGATCCCATGGAGGCATAGCCGGTTTAATGGGAGGCTTTAAGAGAAACACGCCTTTTAGGAAGGCTTTGCATATTTTAGCTGACGCCAAAGAATTTATGCCATCCCCCACATGATAATGAGAGATGGCTGCAAGTTGGACTTTAATGGTGGACGCACTTGCTCCCTGCCTAAAAAGGAGGGATAGAAAGTCCAGGATAGTGGGAATAGGAACCGTAAAGGGATCTAATTCCTTATCCTTTGCCCAGATGGAAAAACGTTTCCATTTACTGTTGTAGAGTTTTCTGGTGGATGGCTTATGAGCTGCCACCAGGATAGCCTTAACCGGGGAAGAGATACCGGGAGTCCTTGCCATTAACGGAACTGGATCAGCCAGGCTGTGAGCCGGAGGCTGACCAGGTTCGGAGTGTGGCATCTCGTCGGATGCGAGATTAGGTCTGGTCTGGGATCCAGAATCCATGGGGGGGCCACACTGTGAGACTGCAGAAAGGGGAACCAGACTTGTCGAGGCCAGAATGGGGCAATGAGAATCACTCTGCTCCCCAACCGACAGGCTTTCTCGATGAATTTCATCATCAGAGGAAGAGGAGGATATGCATAAAGAAGACCGGGCGGCCAAGCATGAACCAAGAAGTCCCTGGGAGATTCCCCTTTGGGGGGAACTATCGCGAAGTAATCGCTGCATTTTGAGTTTAGGGGTGAGGCAAAAAGGTCGCAGCGAGGTTGACCCCATTTGAGGAATATCTGTTTCGCGACAGAGGGATTCAGAGACCACTCGTAAGGGCTGAGAAATACCCGACTTAGGCTGTCTGCTAATATGTTGGTCCGCCCCGGAATGTGCGTTGCTATCAGAAAGCGGTTGGTGGAAATAGCCCATTCCCACACTCTCATGGCTTCTCGACACAGGGGGTAAGATCTGGTCCCTCCCTGTTTGTTTATGTACCAGACAACGGACATGTTGTCCGTCTGGACTGCAATAGTCCCCAGAGGTAGAAGGTGATGGAGAGCTTGCAATGCCAACAGCACTGCCCTCATCTCTAAGACATTGATATGCAATGCAGTCTCTAGAGAAGTCCACGTGCCTTGGACTGACTTGCCTGCGTAATGCCCGCCCCACCCGAGGCAGGAAGCGTCTGTGGTCAACGTGGCTTCGACTGTGGGAATCAGAAAGTGTCTCCCTTCTTTGAGTTCCTGTGCTTGTAACCACCAAAGTAGGGAGTCCCTGCATGCTCTTCTCAGGGGAATCGGCATGTCCAAAGGATGGGTCAAAAGAGACCATTGGACCTGGAGAGTCCACTGCAATACACGCATCCGCAGATGGGTGTGGAGAGAAAGGCCGATCGCCACCGACATAGATCCTAACGCCCTCAGGACTAATTCTGCTGGAGGGGCAGGGCTCTGAAGAATGTCCAAGACTTGGCGGTACAAACTGTTTATCCTGGCCGGTGTTAGAACCACTCTGGAGATTTGAGTATCCAACCTGGCCCCTATAAATTCTAGGGCTTGAGTGGGGCACAGGCAGGACTTCTTTAAATTGACTGAGATGCCCAGTTGACCGAACAGAGACAGGGCATAATCTCTTGCCGTAACCAGAAGATGCATGTTGGGGGCGGTGAGGAGCCAATCGTCCAGGTAATGGAACACCTGAATGCCCTGGAGTCTCAGGTGGGCTGCTACCACTGCCATGACTTTGGTAAACACTCTGGGGGCTGAGGTTAGGCCAAATGGAAGAACCCTGAACTGATAATGACTGGCTCCTGGCCGGAAGCGGAGGAACCTCCTGGACCGTCTGTCCATTAGTATATGGTAGTACGCGTCCTTGAGATCCAACGAGCACATCCAGTCGTTCTCCTGCAGAAGGGGGAGAATAGATTGGAGGGTGACCATCCGGAACTTTTCCTTGGGTATGAACAGGTTCAGGGACGAAAGGTCTAGAATAGGTCTGAGGTCCCCCGTTTTCTTTGGCACCAAGAAGAACCTGGAGTAATAACCCGATCCAGACTGATCTGGGGGGACGGGCTGGATGGCTCTTTTTCTTAGCAACTCCGAAATTTCTAAAGTTGCGGACTCCCTTTGATGGGGTGGAACATCGGGGAGATGTTTGGGCTTGGGGGGGGTGCAAGAACGGTATCGTGTAACCTCTGGATATTATCCAGAGCACCCATCGATCATTTGTAATGGACTCCCACTTTGATCGGTGCTCCGATAATCGCCCCCCGACTGCCTCCAGAGAGGGACAGTCGGGCAAGCCCTCAGGGCTGTTGCACGGGTCCCTCTGAGAAAGGTTCTCTCGACCCGAAGTTACGCGGGCCCCCTCTGCCCCTGGGCCGGCATCCACCTTGTCCTCCTCTGCCTCTAGAGGACGAGTTGTCCGCAGCAGGACGGGATCGCTGAGATTTACGAAACCACAGCTTCTTTTGCCCCCTCTGATTCCTAGAAAAGGATCTTTGGGGGCTAGAGAAGCGGACTCCGACGGCCGACAGCGTCTTCCCATCCTTCTCGCTTTGGACAAGCGGGTCGCGAACTGTTGAGCCAAATAAGGCCGAACCATCGTAAGGGGCGTTCGCGAAGGACGCCTTGAAAGGATCCGTGAAGTCACAGAGGCGGAGCCAGGAGTGCCGTCTTAAGACTACTCCCGCTCCGCTGGCTCTAGCGGCTCCTTCCGTGGCATGAGAAAGAAGTCGCACAGATGTATTTGAGATGGACTTTAGAGTGGCCATTCAAGTCTCAAAAACCTTTTTGTCCGAGACCGACATGGACTCTGGAGGGGCTGCAGCGTATTCCTTAAGTCACGTTGTAGCCGGATAGTGTGTGCCATGTAGTTCAGCGACCTTATGGCAAAGGTTGCTGAAGCAAACATCCGCTTCCCAATACGGTCCAAGGCTTGGGACTCCTTGCCCGGCGGATGGACCGAGGAACTTTCTTGGGCAAGTTCTCTCTTAGTGGCAGCTGCCACCAACATAGCATCGACCGGTGCGCCTTTGGACCAAGAAGGTCTATCAGAGGGAGGGCTGAGGACCTTATCCGGGCGTCTAGGGATAGGCTCCACGGTGTCGGACTCCTTCCAAGCCCTGGTGGTAATTAAGTCCACCAAGGGGTCGGCTGGGGGGGGGGGGACACCCAGGAGGTAGATAGGCCTGCCTCAAAGGCCTCCAGAAATACGGATTCGTCCAGGGAGGGTTTTTGGGCAGACCACCCCCCTCTGATATGCAACATTTCCATGATGTCTCCAAATGAGACATCTTCGGGGGGTGACCTTGGGGAACCCTCCGTATCCTCCAAATCCGTATCCATGGTAATGGACTCTGGGGAGTCCAGGTGCCTCCTTTTGCACTGGTGCTTTCGAGGTACCTCTTCAGTGGGACTGTCCAAAGAAGGCTCGTCCACCGGGTGTTGTTCCTCCCTGGGAACTAACTGGAGGCTTTGGGCAGGCTGTCCAGATGGATGGATGATGGAAGACAGACCCTGATACAGTGGGGGTACGGTTGGATCCGAAGGCCCGGTCGGGGACCTGGATGATCTCGACATTACCCTCTCAACCACCTCAAAAGCCGAGGGAGATTCACTATCACCAGCCTGAGACAGTAACCTCCTCGGCTCCGAGGAGATGATCGGGGTCAGAGCCGAAGCAATCGGATCTGAGGTAGCGGTGTGCTCCGTTCCTATCGGTGCCGAAGACATAACCACTCCCTCAGATCCGATGCTCAACACTCGGCCCCGAGAGCTTGGATCCGACAAGCTCGAAGGCATAGTCGGCGTCGAAGATACCAACCCTGTCGGCGCCGACGTATCCCCGGATCCAAAAGGGCCTGGATCCGACAACGAGACCCGAAAATGGGTCGGAGAAGGAGCGATGGGGGCAAAAATGGGGGCTGCCATCCCTCCCAAAGGGGGGGAGGCAAGAGCATCCCCATCTGCATCTGGGTCTGCAAAAATCTTCGCATCATCCGATCCATGTCTGCCTCGGAGATGCTTCTGGTGGACCACAAAGAGGCAGTCGAGGCAGGCCGGGAAGGCCGCCTCGAAGACCTCGAGGGAGACCTATCCTCCTCCTCTGGCTCCAGAGAAAAAGAAGGAGAACGGAGACGAGAGGACAAGGATCCGGAGACCCCTCTCAGGGGACTTCAGCAACTTCGCAGGCGGAGCCGAGGGGTGAGACTCGGCCCGTCTTTTTGAAGAATGACTTTCCCTCTCTCTATGTTTTTTCTTCTCCTTATGAGAAGAAGACCCAGACTCCACAGAGCTAGTACCGGATAAGGGAGGTTGAGTCCCGGGTACAGCTACCGGAATGGCCGGCGCCGAAGCTACCGGAGTAGCTTGGGCTCGGCTGGGAGAGGAAGAAGAAGCCGATTCCTGAGGGAGTTTTCCCGTCAGGATCAGCTTGTTCTTCCTGCCCCTAAGTGCCCGAGGGTTGAAGGCTGCACAGATCTGGCAGGCCTCCGACAAATGTGCTGCCCCCAGACATAAAACGCACTGAGTGTGGCCATCAGCTGGGGAAAGCTTGTGGCCACACTCAGTACATTTCGAAAAAATAGCTTTTGATTCAGCCATTGTCCTCTCACACACACACCCAAACACTAAAGGGGGGAGGGGGAGAGAAGTTAAAACTACAGAGAAAGAGTTTTTTTTTTTTTACTAGGAGTTGAAGGGATTGATAGTTAAACAACACACACACGTACTAGTACTAGAATATTTAAGAAAAGAGGTTATTCTATCGAAAAAAGGAACAATCTCAACAAATGCTAGGCGCTCTTCACAGAGAAGCAACCTTCTTTAGCCGCGGCAAAAAACGATCTGAGGTAATGTGGTTGGTAGCAAGGGATTATGGGTAGGGGGAGGAGCTAGTAGCTCGGATCTTGAAGCTTGGAAAGCTGCCGGTTCGGATCCGAGGTCGGATCCAACTACCCACAGGTTGCAGATCAAATGAAGTAACTACTTCAGATCATTAAAACTGGAGACAAAAGAGTGTTTGTGGAAAGTGACTACTTGCTGTACACCAAGCAAAAGAGAAGCAAGTTTACTCTGGCAATCAGAGGATGTCAGGAGACATGTGTGAAACTCAAGTTGTTATATCCTATTGCCTTCAAAATATTTCCAGAGGATCAAAGATATTGTGAATGCAGAACAGGATAATGATGAAAACAAACACAAAAAGTTTAGCCAATAAACTCTACTTTTCGATCTTCCTGGAATAACAACTCCCACAAGAGACTCTAATGATGAAAATGTATTTTGTTTCAAAGGAAAATCTTTGAATGACAGAAAAAAGCATGCAACTCAAAAATATCTTAATGCTTAAGAGACGGACAAGAAAAGGATCAAGAACTGCAAAAGATAGACGAGGATTCTGAAACAGAAAACAACTATTAGGGAACTATGGTCCATACATTTTTACGTTGCCATGAGAGCATTAGATGATGCTCAGTTATGACAACAAAAAGTGGAAAAAGTGGTTAATGGATTAAAGTAGACTAAAAGTATGAGGCAAGCACTGAGGCATAGAGAAATAAGACCCAGGTTCGATTACTGGCTTGGGCATCTGAAACAATGGCGGAGAGGGCAATCAATTATCATCCCTGAGGGAAGTGTGGTCTATAGAGGGAAGAAGCCTTTGGATGCTGTTGCCAAAGGGTCTATATCACCACACTGAATGGTGATAAGTTCGAACGCTCTTTATTCGAACCTAAAAGTCCGAAAACCCTAAACAGCAAACTCACGGAACATCGATTTTTTTTCCCCCAGGGAAAAAAAAAAAATCGCTGCTCCGTGAAAAAAAAATCAAAACTTTAAAACAAACTGAAGTAGGGGGCTTCACCCCCCCACACCCCCCCCCAATGTGGGGGCTGTGCCCCCCACCCCCCCTACTTAAATATACAAACTCCGAGATCACACTACAGTGGAGGAAATAGCAAAGCCCCGAAGACAGCCCACCAACTTTTTCCCTGGGAAAAAATCGATGTTCCGTAACTTTGCGGTTTAGGGCTTTCGGACTTTTCGGTTCAAACTTATCACCATTCAATGTGGTGATACAGACCTGTTGCCAAATGCAAGAGAAGAAATGGGAAAACAAGAGTAGGTTATAACTTAACATAAGAGGAAAAAGACCCAAGAATGTCTGCTCCTACTGCCCAATAACAATTTTAAACCATGATTAAAAAACATTCATGATTATTATAGCCCAGAGGTTGGACTTGGCAATGCCTCAATTGCTGGGCTGGGACCAATGTGGATTTATAAGGATAGCGGAACATTACTGATAATATTTTTCATACTGTGATCATAAAAAAGCACATACAGAATCAGAGGAATGAATTATGGACAAAAATTGCTATACAGCAATATGAAGCAAGATAGAAAAGGTTGGCCCTAACAAAGGATTCATGGTTCACTGAAGGGGAGTGGATAAAAACGATAAGGGGGTCCTACAGAAAGAAATCTGAGACTTTCTCTATTAGGTATAACAGCAAAGTAACAGCAAAAAACATGAGCAAATTTTTCCAGCTGAAAATTTTTAAGACGGGAAACAAGAAATATTGGCAATAGTAGGCAGAATAGTAAACAGGAGGAAAAGACAATGACATTAAGATGGAGACAACAGGACACCAGAATGCAGTACTGGGATCAGCTGTTACAAGGAGATCAGACACTGACGTGGGGAGGCAAGATTAAATGTTCTTCTTCAAGCAGGTCTCTTCCTACATTTTCAGTCAGTGAACAACAAAATGGCTGAATTTAACTAGATACGAACAGAAATAAATAAATAGGTTTGATAATGTGGGTTACAGAGGTAAGAAGTATGCAAATGATCATCAGAGGTACAATTTCTCATGCATCATCCCACTACACAAAGAAGGGAGCTCTACTGAACTCTCCAATTATAGACCTATAGCTATTTTATCTCCCTTAGCCAAAATAAAAAAAAATGAATACATACACAACTCACGAACTACCTCTTATCTAACAATCAGCATGGTTTCTGCCGCAACCACAGTACCAGTACTGCCCTTCTAAGTTTTACTAATACCATTAACCGATACAGAAATTAAGGTAAATTAGTATCTTCCATCTTCCTGGATCTTTCCAAAGCTTTTGGCACCATCTCTCACCAGAAATTCCTCACTGAAGTCACTGATCTAAAACTCAGTCACTCTTCACTTGCATGGTTCCAAAACCACCTAAATGGTCAACAAGCTGTTAAATGGCAACAAGATCTCTCTTCTCTTTTGGCTGTCACCATGGGGGTTCCCCAGGTCTCAGTTCTAGGGCCTCTTCTCTTCAGTATTTTTTCCAATAAACTTCACACTACAACCCATCTTGCTTCTCTTGTTCAGTATGCAGACGACTCTACGCTTATCTGCTCTGCTACCACCTTACAACAACTTAACGATACGACACAACAGTCCATCTCTGCTGTGGAATCCTGGCTCTCACACTCATGCTTGATTCTTGATACAAGCAAAACTAAACTTATACTCTTTCGACCCCATTAAAGCCACAGCTCATCCATCCTCATTTCATATCTATTATTCTAACAATACCATAATAACTACCGTATCCCAAACAAAACTCCTAGGTGTTCTAATTGACAATAACATGAAATTTGGCAAACATGCATCTCAAACTATCAAGAAGACACACATAAAACTAGAACACTATTCAGAACCAAACCATTTCTCACCAACACTACAAGAAAGGCAATTGCTAGAACCCACCTACTCTCTCCACTCCTATATGCTTCTCCTATGTTTACCAATCTAAAGAAAAACTATTTAGCAAAACCAGAAGCCTGCTACAACAAAATAGTCAAATTTGCTACAAATTCCCCACACAGATCCCACCACTGCTCTGCAACAACTCAGCTGGTCAGAATTTCCCCACTGCCCCCAGACTGATACACAAACCACAAACATCCCCTGCCCTCCGAAATCTACTCCAACCCTATACCAATAATTGGGTCCCATATTCCTCTAATCAATCACTACTACAAACATCCAAATCCAACAATATTGCTAGGGACTCTATTTACTCATACCAAAATGCTAAAATCTGGAACACAATCCTTCAAACTATCAGAACTACAATTAAACCTGCTCACTTCAAAAAATACTCAAGAATAACTTGTTTAACAACTGGCTGTGTCCATGCTTTAGCCCTGGCCAACTCACATTACTTCTTGTCTATTAGCTTCCATCCTACAGTCTTCTCACTCTTAATGACTACTATATGTAATTATTTATTCTCTCTTGCTACTTCATCTCCTCATTCACCCCCCAACTATCAAACCATACATTTTTTTCTTTCCATTTTCTCCAAGTATGCAACTCCATTCAGTCTCATTTTTCCCTTCACTCTAACTGGCACAACTACAATACAGGTATCTCTCTATCTAGCCCATAACTTATTTACTCTCATTTCCTTCCTCTTTGTCTATCTATTCATCTCCACTAAATTGTCTACTACCTTATTTTTCCTCTTCCTTCTTCCCTATATATATATCCCGCACTTTCCCCTTTAATACCTTCCACCCTTTTTCTCTCCTCTCTCATCTCTATTCTACATGATCTTCTGCAGCATTCATTCCACTGTAAGAATATAATAACCAATGTATGTATAAAACTGTGTTCTATCCATTATTGTTAATTTTATGGTATCCATGAAGTACCTTCTTTGGTTATGAAACAAGTTTCTGCAATAACTGTATCTATGTAATTTTCTATTGTCTCTGGAACTTTTCTCCCCGGGCCTCTGCTGAAAATAGGCTCATGTCTAGTCAGACTTTCACAGTAAAAAAAAAGTCAGGTAAAATAATAAATAAATAAAATTCCGCACTGTGCAAGATAATTCATGAAGGTAAGCTACAGAAGTCAAAAACAACAAGAGAGTAGGAAAGTCTACTGAACAGTGACATCTTAGATTTGATACGGTATAATGCATGTACAATACCAAGCAAGGCAATTAGATTATTTTGCACATTCACAAAGAAATGTCTGCATAAAAAATTTTAAAAATGTATCAAATTATTACCAAAAGTGAGGGTCACTTGGACGTGTAGCAGTGATTGAAGGGGAGACTGGTAACATGTAAGGGTTGTGAAGCCTTATGTGACTTGAAGCATAACCTAAATAGAAGGTCAAAATTGTTGAGTGACAATACTAGAAAAAGGAAAAGTCCAGTTGAAAGCAGAGACGTAGTTATGGTGAGGAAAAAGGGGCTGTTGTCCTGGGCACAAGGTGTTGGGAGTGTGATCTGCAGATGCGGACTAATAAGTAGTGCAATAACAACATTCATTTACAATACTGCTTTTCTGGTCAGAACTGAAGCAAAGGTTAAACTCAAAAAAAAAAAAAAAAAGGAAATAAGACTGGAAGAAGAACCGACAATTAGCAAAACTAGAACATGAGATTTATGGCTCTCTGGTTACCATGGCTGAAACATTTAGAAGGTGCTTAGGACCTGAGCAGATAATAACCACTGGATATTTCATGGGATGATTACTAAAGACGCTTTAAAATTACACAATGTGCACAGTCTATAAATAAATATAAACAGCTCTTTTTGGCAGCATAATGCATACAAGGGAATTGCAGGAGGAGTGCTTTAAGATATCACAGTACATAAGCAAAGTGAAGCAGTGATTGCCCCCCCCCCCCAATTTCTATGTGGTAACTAACTGTTTTACATGAGTAAAAAAATGTATGTGTTGTGTTTCACAACCAAGATGTATTAAAGAGTGAGCATTTTCAAAATAATATGTTGATGCATTGTCACTAAGCATTTGTTCTCAGTGTATATCCATTAGTGGTATAGTTAGTTGGTAAATTACTAAGTTCAATCAATGTAAAAGGCAATCGGGGCAGTTGTAATAGTTCAATTATGGACTATACTGTGACACTTGTTAGAAAGGATGGCCTTTGGCTGCCTTATCAAAGTACCCCATGCATGAAGATTGCACTGTTTGTAGTAAACTTTTGTATGTTAAAAAGATGAAAATGGAATTTAAAAGCATGGTTAAAAAAAAGAGAGAGAGAGAGAGAAAAAAGGATGATGTGAAAAAGTAAGCGGGATTATTTAGAGAGGTGGACAAAAGTTAAAGTACTGCAGCACAAAAGAAATCTCAAAGTACAAAAACAGGAGCAATTGCAAAGTGCTATATAGAAAATAAGGGAGTATTTGGATAATATGCATCAGTTTAAACAAGTTTCTGTTTAGCAATTATTTCTGATAACTCCAGAGTACAAAAAATGTTATCACAATGATGGGTCAACAGAAAGTAGGGTTACTGTCAAATGTATGAAGCCTAAAACAAGAAAAATACCCGGAAATCCTGTAAAGGTATTAGAGATATTTTGAAAATTTGTATAAAGCAGATGAATGTGGAAACTACTACAAGGCACAAATGAAAATTATTTTGGAAAACTTAATTTTGTCAATGTTAGAGGATGATCAGGCTGAATAGTTAACAACTGACAGGAGGAGATGAGATAAAAATGGAGATGCATAATCAGAGTACTCTGTCAGAAATGTTGGGGAACAAATGATTGCAACTTTGGAAATGATTCTTTTGATCTAGGACAGATCTGAATTGTCCAGACATTGTATTTAATTTAATGCTTCTGAGTGCTAAAAAAATCACTACAGAACAGAAATCAAAATCAAAACCTAAACCAACTGTAATTGAATTACTGAATATTCTAAAAGAAATAAAAGATCTGAAGGTTGGATATTTAGAAAAGGGAAAGATTAAATTACATAGAAAAATGGAATTTTTGAGAATACATGTAGATAATGCTCAGGAAGAGGAATGAGGTTTAAGGGAAGGCAAGAATTAAGCAATTTATGTAATGCTGGACTGAATGATGATTGTTAGAAAACATACACGATTAATACATGAAAATAATGAAACAATGTTAACATGGGTATTTTTTTTTCGTCCTATTAATGTATGTATACCTCTGTCATTCTTATAATTATAACAATGAAATAAACTTATTTGTAAAAAAAAATGCTTTTCCTATCTCTACTGACTGAAAAATCACAATGCAAGCCCATTTACTGAGTTGTTACCAAGACAATCTTAGAGATGAAACATTTACATTTTCTAAGTGCACTGTCGATAACTATACAGAAAGGTTGTATAAAGTACAGTTGTGGAAGAATGTATCATAACAACAGACATCTTACTAATCACTGTTACACTACTCCAAACAGATGGGTCACCTAGCCAAATAACCTGGATGTCCTGCCCGGGCACTAAAGCCAAACCTTCCATTGAGCCATACAGAAGAGAGTCAATTATCCGAACTAATTGGAACTTAGGGTAGTTCGGATAATCAAACATATAACTGAACTGGATAAAAAAATGTCTAAAATCTTATTTTTTTCTGCATGCTAGAAAACAGTTTTCAACCATTCAGCGACTCCAGTGGACAATAAAGAATATTGTTTACAAACGAGCTGGCTAAATGCTCAAATAAAATGCTCAAGTGAATACGGATACTGTTTACATATTCAGACTTTATGAATTTTCCTACCTGAAAACTTAGGCTGGTTTGGACAACTGACTTTTCGGATAAATTGACTGTCTACTGTACATCCAATGTATGACCTAAGCCTGCGCCATAATAATACCACGTGGATGTACGAGCATAAATCCTCAGATTACCTCCAAGCCAGTAAGCCTGAGAGACAAACCAGTCAGGTAAGAAGGGAGAAGCAGAAAGACAGTGATACCCCTTGGTTCATGAGGAAAAATAGGAAAAGAATTAGAAAAGGAATATTGCAACAGTGATCAGTAGGACATCTACTGTTATGGTAAGATCTTGTACAACTGTACTATGTCCTTCCTTAGATCATTGTTGCAGTAATCCAAACAGATGGGTAATTCCCAAAGCTTAAGAGGTGTGATGGGTGGATTGAAGACACACAGGAGAACTGTCTAGTAATCCAGAGGCAACTGACCTAGTTAAGGTGGCTCTGACTCGGAAACAGGCAAATATTTGACAACATTAACAGAAGAATGATGATCTAGGAAGCAGCAGAATCCAAGAAAAATCACTGTTCTTATTGGGTCTTGATGCAGAACATTCTACAGAGTAAGCTGGAATTTTACAAGTAGGGCAATGGAAGCATTTGCATTCCCTGATGCAATAGTAAAGTTAATAAGGAGGATATATGAGGGATCAGAGGTGAAAATTAAAGTTTGCTGGAGTCTCTCTTATAAGTTCTGTTTGAACAGAAGAACCAGGCAGGGGTGTCCTATTTCACCTTTGCTATTTCTGTTATATACAGAATCACTGGCAAAGAAAATAAGGGACTTAGAAATTCAAGGATATAATTGGCATGGTAATCAAGAAAAGCTGGCTTTATTTGCAGATGATACTATTTTGTACACGATAAAACCAGAAAACGATATTTCAGTGTTGTGGAACATTCTGCAACAGTTTCAAGTCTTTTGGGGATACAAAATTAATGACGATAAAACAAAGGAAATAGCTGTAAACTATGTATCCACACACAAATTGGTTCAGCAATACCTATAACTATGGGAACATGATAAAATGAAATACTTAGGAGCATGGGTTAAAACATGTTATGTTCTGGCAGCTACAGATATGTGGGAAGAGACTAAACAAAAGATAATACAAAAAATGAGAAACTTGAAGCTCTGTTTTATGTATATAGATAGCAAGATATAAGAGGTGAAAAAGTTTTTAGTCCCGTTAGTTTTATACGCAGGCCAGGCATACTTTTATTAACAAGTGGAGAAGTTGTAGACTACAATTAACAAAGAGTTGAAGGATTTTGTCTGGAAGAGAAGAGGGCAAGAGTCAAGTGGAATAAGCTGATCCTTCCAACAGAACAAGGTGGTTTGGGATTATCTGATTTGAAGAGGAATTTCAGAGATATACAGTTAAAGCTCAAATACACAGCAAAAGCAGAAAGTTATGATTCAAAGTGGAAAGATATGATTATGAAATGGGGACGGTCAATACATAAGGAGAGAGGGATTTTTGATGCAGATCCTTAAGGAACAACAATAACCATACAAAATATTACATTCCTAAAGTAGCAGAAAAGTATTTTAAGAACTAAGCCAACATAGGAAAGGAGATTCTGCTAACTGGGATGACCAATTAGGCAACAGAAAAAAATAGGCAAGAGAGGGCTGTAATCTACTGGAGAAAACTGGCAAAGGAACTAAGTATTGGCAGCAAACAGAGAGGGATAGGTGAATGTGAACACGGCAAGAATACATTTGGACTGCAGGCTAAAGACTGCCTTCCCTATCAAGGAGTGACATCAGAGTACAGGCAAAGATAAAGCAACAGGGGGTCATATGTGAAAGACCAGCATTGGTAGAGCTTTTCAGTAGACTCTAGAACAGAAGCTGCTGTTAAAAAATGGATAATTAGTAGGGCATATACAATACTGCATTATAACTATAGGAATCAATAACAGGAGGTTAAAAAATGGGAAGAGAGACTGGATAAGCAATTCACAAAGAGAAAATGGTAGGATATATGTATAATTCCCAAATATGCAACAAAGTCTAGAATATTTAGGATTTTTGCTTGGTAGTGTTTGCATTGATATTTTTAAACCCCAAGCAGACTCCAAAGAATTTTCCCCAGCTAGATTGCAAATGTTGGAGGTGTGATGGGGAAGAAAGAGACAACTATGATCATAGTTTTGGAGTGTAATGAGTGGGAAGACTTAAAAAAAATTCCCTGTAGACTACTTTGTCAGAAATACTGAATGAGCAAATTGGTGCAACTAGGGAAAATATTTCTGAGCTGTGATATAGAATCAGAATTGCCTAGACAAAGTAAAGTCTTGCTGAGTTTAATTCTGGTGGCTGACAAAAAAGTGATTACTAGAAAATGGAAATCAAAGTCTAAACCAACCATACTACAAGTACTGAATACAGTAAAAGAGATAAAAGAATTAGGAGTGGGATCTTTAGAAAAGGGTAGAAGCAAGTTACATAAAACACTGGAAATGTGGGAACAACACATGTAGAATAATGTTTTGGAGGAGGATTGAAGTTTAAAGGAAGACAGGAATTGAATGAGCTACGTAACATTCAACTGACAACGCGTGTTTAGAAGATTATATCTAATGCATGTTTGCAAAAGACAGTATGTCAATATGGTTTTTCATTTATATAAATGTATAACTGCATATGTCATACATAATAATTTAATAAAGATGTTTTATTTATTAACAAAAAAAAAAAAAAAAGACGACAGGCGTTGTCATAAGGGCCTGAAGTTCAGAAATCTGCCTCACAGAGGCAACAGCTACCAGAAGAATTGTTTTCCAGGTACAGAATTTGACAGAAGGAAACGTTGCTGGTTCAAAAGGAGGGAGAGTTAGCTTCTCTAGCACAAAGTTAAGGTCCCAAACGAGACAGACAGCTTTCCTTGGAGGTTTCAGGCACATCCTTTAAGAACTGTTTTGCCTGCAGTCTGGTCAGAAGCAGTGGGTCCAAAGGTAGGCATGCACATATGGCTGACATGTGAGCCTTAACAGATGAGTATATGCTAGGCTGGAATGTAACAGCTTACAGATTCATAGCCAAGTACTAGGCTAGCTGTACTAGTGGGCTGTTTTAAGCTTAGCCAGTTTCTCTTTTGCCACTTGAATTACCCTACCCTATTTGGTGTTGTGTTAGACTGGCCTTATCCATCCCATGCATGACTAAAAGAAGTTATGTGTTTACCATAACATTCCATCTGTGTTGTCCATTTCCATTCTTCCTCAACTGATGGAGTTCGGATCAGAGCTCTTGGATCCGACTCAGCAGCTATAAAAGCTTGTGACAACCTTGAATTTGCGAGCTTCTCCCTTACCCAGAATGTTGTTGCGTCTTTCGGCTTTTCCCGGCTAGGGGTCGCCACAGTGGAACTCCGGTCCGCTAATGATTGGTAGTTGATTTGTACGTGCCGAGTTATCAGCCCTGACGCACAGCCTTCAATGAAGGTATGCCCATTCACGCATGTCTCCATGCAGAAGACGCTCTAGCTGAGAATTGAACCAGACAGCGTCTTACTGTGATTCGACAACGCTACCTCAGCACCACCACTGCGGGTCCCTTACCCAGAATGTACCAACCCTTATTATCTCAGATCTTGTTTGCAGACTATAACAAAAGAATAGAATTTTTACTCTTATGGAAAAAAAATCTTAAGCAGTATTATAATAGAAAAGGGTAGCACAAATCTATATCTGGAGCCACAGATTGCAAGGGGATGACCTCAAAAAACTTGTTCTATGCACTCGCTCTTCCAGAAAACTTTGGTTGGGGGTTGGTGGGTGGGGAGATGAAGAATGAAAATGGACAACACGTTATGGTACGTACATAACTTCTTTATCTGATGTTGTCAATTTTCATTCTGTCCTCAACTGATGGGACAGAGTCCCCAGCTACTGGAATCGGTTGGCCTCAAGGAAGGATATTCCTAAGCACCACTGAGCAAAACGATGCCCTACTTCTAGAAACTAAGTCCAGTTTGTAATGACAGAAGAAGGTGTGAGGTGAAGCCCATGTAACTGCTGCACAAATGTCATTCATAGAGGCTCTTGAATGAAAAGCTGAGAAAGCTGCTATCGATCTTGTTGAGTGAGCACGCAGCTGCTTAGTTAAAGGCAAGTTCAACTGGTTGTAAATGAAGGAAATGCAATTAATAAGATATCTGGATAGGGAAACTCTAGACACTGGCTTGCCTAATTTCCTTTCAGTAAAGGAAATAAATAACTGATCTGAAATTTCTGAAGTCTTTTGTAAATAGAAAAATAATTGCCTATGCACATCTAGTGAATGCAACAAATATTTGCCTTTGCTTGTATAATTTGGAAAACAACTGGTAGACTGATATATTAGTTAATGTTGGATTCTGACACTACTTTTGGTAAAAAAGATACACTAGTTTGCAATGCAACTCTATCCCCTATTAAAAATTAGGTATGAAGGTTTCACTGACACGGCCTGAATTTCTGAAATTCGTCTGGCAAAGGTAATGGCCACCAAAACAAAGTTTTCAAAGATAGAAATTTTTTTTTTTTTTAAAACAGGTTTATTGTTTTAACATATAAGAGAAATATCATAACAATTTTATACAAGTAATTAAAAATAGGTATTATTATAACATTCAACAAAACAACTAAAGTATTTACAAAGACATCCACTACAATCAGATCAATTAATTAAACTAAAATACCATGCTATTGAAATTAAATTTTTTTTAACAAATTTTGTAAATTATCCCATACAATATAATAAGATGTTTTTCTATTTGTTCTTGTCCTAATTGTGTTTATTTCCATATGGCACACTATATTCATAACATTTTTAAATTCATTGAACGAAGGAGGTGTATCTGAAATCCAATTTCTAGTTATTATTTTCCTAGCCACTGCTAGAATAGACCATAACAAGGGAAGCTTGACCTTTTTAACACTTTGAGGTACAGGTGTGTTGAATAATATAAGAGATTTAGAAATAATGAAATTATCTGTAAAAAGAGCCTGCAAAAATTCATTAATTGACTTCCAGTATTCTTTCAATTTTATACAGTCATAAAACATATGAGCCCAGTCAGCATTCATTTCTACATTACATCTCTTACATAGATTTATCTTTATTATTTATTTTATTCATCATCAAAGGTGTATAAAAAGATCTATGTAAAAATTTCCATGTATAAAGTCTCCAGACAATGGAAGACGTAGTTCTATAAGCAGATTCCAATATATATTGTTTATCTTGTTGATTAGGTGGGTCCCCATTAATAGAAGTGAAATAATTCCAGTATGAATCTACACTGTAAAAAGTTTCTTGTCTGATAATTTTATGTATGTATGAAAGTTTACCTTTATCAGAAACTTTATGTTGTAAATTTAATATCAAGTAATCAATCAGTGTTGGAATAGATTCTTTAACTGTTATAGACATTAGATCTATTTTATTAATGAGATGTTGTCTAAAGGTCTGAACCTCTAACCAGCAAGTTTCTCTTAGATCAAATTCTTGTTTTAAAAATCTAGATTTTTAACTTTATTATCAGATATCAACTGATACCAGTACTTTAGATCATTATCTATAGCTAAATGAGTTCCTTCAGAAGTAGATGACAAAAGCATACCCTGAGTATACATTATAGGAATACAATAAAATTCCACTCCCTATATTTAGGGTGCATGAATATAAAGTTACGATAACTAATAATAATATTTAATGGGTAACAAACCATATGTTTAGGTGTAATAGGTGAAGTACAAAATTCCTTTAGTAACCATAACATGGAGTTATTTACAATCATATTTTTATGTGTTAAGGAGATTTTCATGAAGTGCATACTAATTAGCTCCCAATAATCTTTCCATTTTGCGACATATGACTGATCTATTAATAAAGTAATAACTTTTACAATAGAAGAGATAGTATATAAATTAAAGTCTGGAAAAGAAATACCCCCTTGAGACCAGCTATTAGTATGTTTCTTTAATGCAATCCTAGGTCTATTAGGTGCCCATAGGAAATTTAACATTAGTGTATTCAGTTTCTTGATAATTATTTTTGTAGGTGGAAGTATTATTGATTGTATTAAGTATAAAATCTTGGGGAATATTATCATTTTAATAATTGTAAGTCTCTCCTCCATAGTAAAAAATATATTATTCCAGGTATTAAAAAGATTTTGTACATTAAGAAAACAGGTATTATAATTATTATATATAATAGATTTAATATCTTTAGATAGTATTATACCTAAATAAGTTATCTGACCTGAATTGGGTACATATTTAGTAAAATCACTAATGAGAATATTTTTCGTGTATATATAGGTAGTATTTTAGTTTTTTCTTCATTGAATATTAAACCAGAAATACTTTTAAAATTCATCATGTTATCAAATAGAGACTGCATAGAAGAATTAGATCCTGCTGATGTAATTAGAACATCATCTGCAAAAAGTTGAATTTTGGATGTTGTATTTTTATCTATTTCAAAACCCTCTATATCAGTACTGTTTCTGATCAAATTAGCCCAAGGCTCCATTACTAAAGTGAATAATAGTGGAGAAAGTGGACATCCTTGTTTTGTACCTTTAAGAATGGATATTTTTTGTGAAACATATGTTCCTACCTTAATATAAGCCAACGTTCCTTTGTTTAAATGCTCAATTAGATTTACAAATGCATCTGAGAAGTTTGTGCACTTCATTAAGGTAAACAGATAGTCCCAACTTACTGAATCAAATGCTGAACTTATATCAAGACTAATAAGTGTTAAATCTTTCTTTTTCCTATTTGCAAAATCTATTAATGTTAAAGTTCTTCTTATATTATCAAAAGTATTTCTATTTACAATGAAGCCTGTCTGATCTATATCTATAATGCCGGGAATGATTGTCTTCAATCTATCAGCAAAGATACTCATAAACATTTTATAATCAACATTAAGTAATGAGATGGGCCGATATGAAGAACATCTAGTTGGATCTTTATTAGGCTTTAAAATTGGCGAAATAAATGTATATTGCCAAGATGGGGGGGTTATTAACTCAGTTTGGGCCAAAATAAAAACCTTATGTATTAATGAATATGTACTTTTAGAAAGGATTTTATATATCTCTGGTATAATACCATCATTACCCGGTGCTTTGTTTGATTTAAGCTTATTTATTTGTGTGATAACCTCTGTATATGAAATACTTTTGTCCAATAGTTTAATCTGTTGTTTATTAAGCTTTTTATTCATGTTTGTGGTTATAAACTCCTTTATTTTATCTTTAGGTTCCATATTAATGTTATTATGGTTAATTTTGTGAAAGTGATTTCTAAATTCATCTAGTATTTCTGGTATACTAGAAACATTCTTCTTTTTCCTTAGAGAAAAGATTTCTTTGATATGGTTTTGTTTATTCAACCTTTTGTTTTATTTTTAAGTCTATGTAAGTATTTGGGGCTTATTGAATAAGACAAAACTTGTATTTCTCTAAAGTTATTTTAACTTTATGAGTTAAAATTTCTTTGTATTTCTCATTTAGTTTGTTTATTTCTTCAATAACTTTCTTGTCTATAATATTTTCTTTATTATTATGTTTATAGGAGTCTAATTTACTTTGAATATCTAACAATTCCTTGTCCCAAGATTTCCTTTTATTATTATACCATCTGATACTTTGTCCATATAGATATGATTTTAAGGCATCCCAAACAAACAATGGAGACTTCAGGAGTATTATTTATGTCTAAAAATGTTTTACTTCTGAAAGTATATATTCTTTATAGTCTTTTAGTTGAGTTAAGTATGCTGGTATCCTTTTGATCTGAACATTATGAGTATTTTTTATCATGAATTCATAAACAATTGAATTATGATCAGATATAGGACATGAAATGATTTTGGAATTAATTAAATCTGTTACCATCTGGTTAGAAATAAAGACCCTATCTATTTTTCAATAAGTTTTGTATCTGTTAGAAAAAAAGGTGTATGGTAATGATTTTGAATCTATCTGATTATTAATATCATTCAAATGATAAGAATTAGCAAAATCATTTAAATGTTTTGCATTAGATGTAATTCTTCTTTTCCTATAGTGGTAGTATCACTTTCATGTAGTATACAATTAAAGTCACCAGCTAAAATAATATCTCCTATAGAGAATGATATGATCTTATCAAGATGATGTTTCACTGTATTAATACCAATTCCAGGTATCCAATATACATTAATTAAAGTGTAAGTCTTCCCATTAATTTGTATTGTAACCATACAAAACATTCCTTTGTCATCCTGATAAGACTTAATGGTTTTAGGAATGGGCATACTTTTATTCCATAAAATAGCCACTCCTCTTTTTTTCTGAGTGTGCTCTGAACTAACCAATACTGTATATTTGTTTGTGGCTAGTTTATTGAAAAATTATATTGAGCTGCTCTCTGCTTACTTCTGCTTGCTTGCTTACTGTGGGATTTGAAGTCTTCTTAAGACACACAGTCTTGCTGTGCTGTTTACTGCTGAATCAGAGACACATCATGACTCCATCTGTAGTCTGTTTAAATTACCAAGCCTTTCAAATTGCACATTGATAAAGAAATATATTTTGCAGCTATAAGCACAGTCATAGATAACTTATTTTATAACAAACCACACGTAGTCTGTCAGATTTGTAGCATATATTTACAAAGTTTTCCTTCATTACAGATATGAATGATGACTTCTACAAAATACCTCTCTCTGTCCTTCTCTCTGTCCTTCTCTCACATAACTGAATTACTACAATAGCTAAATACAGAGCTAGTCACGCACACAAGAGGTTGTTATTTCCTCAGTATATTTTTCTGGCCTTCTATGGGAAGTCACATAATGTCTGTTTTAGACTTTTCTATTGTCCTTTTGTGATGTAAGCACTTTTGCTGATGTGAGGATGCCATTCTGAAAGGAAACATCTGTATAAGCTGTTCCTGCTGGAAAAAACATCACGTATTGCTAAATTTATAAAAAAGGATGTCTGTTAATAGATATTTGTTCTGCAAACATGAGAAAATCATATAATCCTTGCTTTCCAATATTGCTTTGTTAGGCTTTTCTTTTTGATGCTGTGAAGAGAAGCCTGTCTGTTATACATATAGTATGAATGCACATTTTACATTGCTAAACTCTATACATATATTCAAGCAAACTTTTTATTCTATGCTTTATCTTTCAGCATATTTATATTCATAATATCTAACAATTCCCTCTGTTTTTAAACATACTCAAAACATTTTATATAAAAAACACATTATTTTTATATAAAACCTTTAGTCTTTTTTGATACAAGTCAAAATGCAATTTTACATAGTTAATACAATGATATTAAAGTATTACTACCAAAACTGAATGTATTTCACAACTTTTTCTTTTGCAGACCATTCTGTGAAAATATTTTATCAGTTATGAGCTGTGTCTGTTTTAATTTTACTTGATTAATTTATTATTTTGCAATCACATAATTTAATTTATGACTTAGAATTGTTTCATTAACTCTTTGCAACTGTTCAATTAACTATAAGAGACAGTAACCATGTGCTACTGCAAGCATTTATACACCACTGAAAACACACAATTTCAATGTCATTTTAACCATAACATTGTGGTCATGTCTTTGAACTGCCCATTAACATCTTTGTTGAATACTGATTACAATGTATCCTGATCAGTATGTATTTACACAGACTGTTTGCTATTTATGCATTTCAATATAGTAGGTACCCTGGACCCATTTTTTTTTAAACTTGTTTTTTCACACATATTTATTACTAGACATTCATTTAATTTGTACTGAATTCTTCTGCATTTGTACATACAAAGACTATCATTTGTACTGAATTCTTCTGCATACAATGACTATAAAGTACATTTAGTCTAATCTTACAAATTTAATAACATTAATATTAAGCAAAATCTTGGAAAATGTTTGTCTCTTTAGAAATATCTAGTGGAATTGCCACCAAATGCATATGTCCTGTTATTTTAAACTACATACTCAGCAATTAAAATATTCATGCTTTTTTATACCAACATTGTTTTGTCAAAAACATATTGAAAATAGTGACCATTCTTGCTATTAGAAACATTTATGCATTTTGCATATCTTTATTCTGTCTTGTATAGCTTTATCAATTTTAAGCCACCTCTTGTTTTTTAAACCATCTCTTGTATAGCTTTACAATTTAATACTAAACAATACAATAATAACCATTATGATAGCTATTAACAACTTGTAAAATATCTTATCCTGTCAGGTTTAATCCAGTTTACCAGTATTTCTAATACACTAATACCTGTTTTTTCCTCTCCCTAAAAGAGTATTGTCAAGAAGGAATGAGATATTTTTTCCTCTAGCTTGTTTATTTTTTCTGTAGCTTTATTTTAGACCCTTGTGCAGTACTGCTTATACAGTCAGTGTAAAACTGAGAAAGTGCCCTTCCCCCTTATACAGTCAGTGTAAAACTGAGAAAGTACCCCTCCCCCTGTAGTACTGCAGCACTGTTTACCTGCCCTATGCTGTGAGAATAGAATATATGTCAGCCCAACACTTTGGTTATACATTTATTTTATTAGGTTACTAAATAAAGCTTTCACTGTATATTACCTCTAGTAGGTATTTACACCCTCCTGCACAATTGATTTGAACTGTATATACACTATATCCCATTTGCTGGCTGTACTTGATGCAACTGAGGTTTTTTTTTTTTTTTTCCTTTTAACATTTACTTGCAAACAGATTATCAGTGACATCTACGCACAATTGTGACATTTTATTATAATTACCAAATAGTGTTGCCTGTAAACATTTTAACAATGTTTTAATAACAATAATGTTTTAGAAAAACTCAAGCTACTTGCCTGGCAATCAGTCTTGTTGTTTATCTTATCTTTCCAGCATTTCCTGTAACTATTCATTCAGTCTAGGAAGGTCTGAGCTCACATTTTATATTCTGTAAACTATAGTTAATTATTTTGGCATTTTTTCCTTTAATGTGATTGTGAGTTGCATAACTATGCATTTATACAACATAAATAGACATTATTTTACAATTACCTTACATGGATTTCAGTATTTTTTATTTATTTATCTATTTAACTGTCCTGCCATTAATTTTACAAAAACTGTTTGAATAATACCATCTGTGATTTTCTTTTTAAAATTCAGAACTTTAACTGTTTGGTGTTACTATATAATTATAAACAAATTGTAAAAAACAAAATAGATATTAGTTTAACCAACACATTTATATTTATATTATTTATATTTGCTAATGTCTGCCTTTTGCTTTTGTGTATTGTAAACAAATGTACTCTAGATGAAAAGAACATACATGCATGTCTGTCTTGTATCTGTATATCTTTATACAAGCATGTCATGTCTTGTGACTTTAAATTTTTACTCATCTATTTTTATTCAATTTATACACTAGAACAGTTTTGTTTACCTTTTGACTATGCTAATGAATGGCATTCATATGCTTTACTTTACTGTAGTACTGATAGATGTCTTGCTTTAACTGAATGAAAGTAAAACATTTAAAAATGATTTGTCCAGACATCAGATCCTACCATCCTACCATGTAATTTTAACCATTTTCAAAACATAAACATATTATAAAATATATTTCTTTTGCACAGATTAGCTGTGTATGCAGGAAATTTTTAGTCTTTGTCAGTTCAGCTAATTTATTTCCTTTATCCTGCAACTGCTGTTGAATAGTTTCCTGTAATATTGTATGGTCTTTCTGACATTTTTTAGTAAGCTGTTCTGCTGAATTTGAAACTCCTATGCCCTTTTGAAAAGATGTGTGTATAACTTGTCTAAGCTTCCTGAACTCATTGTGTCTGTCTTTTAGAAGTTTATTACATTTCTTTGTAACAAAATGTACTAGAGTGTCTATCAGTAACTGATTTGACTTGTTGTTGCAACTCTGAAATAAACCTTTTACATCTGGTGACAGAACATAACTGTCTAACATTTGAATATAATGTCAACATATTAACTTTTCTTGGTTCTTTACCTTTACAATTTTTGTCTGTACAGTCTAACCTTTGGATAATGTCATACACTGTATTTTTATGACATTGTACACACAATAAACATTTTTATACCACACATGATTTTATTTCAGATACCAGTCAAATATAATCCATTTGCATAATGCCTTACTATCAAATTGCAATCCATTTGCATAATGCCTTACTATTAACTTGCCCTAATAAGGTTTTACATTTGCTAATATGCTGTATATACATTTATTCTGTTATTATTATTACCTCTATGGCATTCATACTGTATGTAACACAGAATCATTTTCTTACCAGTCAACAGACAGGCAGATGGCCAAGCTGCTTTACTGTAGATGGTTGAAAAGTTTCTGTAGTCACTTGTGAAGTTGGTACAGCAAAACTGGCAGATTCAGTCTTACATCTTCGTCTTGTACCTTTTCTGGAGAATTTATGGAACTGCTCCACCTTCCTGCAATGCAGTCTCACCGGATTTAGACGTCTATTAAACTGTATTGCTACAAACTGTTGAAAACTGTAGAAATATGAAGTACTTCACATAAACGTTAATGTGCTTGTACAGGAGTGACATTACCCATTCACTCCCCCTGTTTTTGGATACAGGCTAGGAACGTTGTCAAAGGATCACCATTGAAAAATTATATTGAGCTGCTCTCTGCTTACTTCTGCTTGCTTGCTTGCTTACTGTGGGATTTGAAGTCTTCTTAAGACACACAGTCTTGCTGTGCTGTTTACTGCTGAATCAGAGACACATCATGACTCCATCTGTAGTCTGTTTAAATTACCAAGCCTTTCAAATTGCACATTGATAAAGAAATATATTTTGCAGCTATAAGCACAGTCATAGATAACTTATTTTATAACAAACCACACGTAGTCTGTCAGATTTGTAGCATATATTTACAAAGTTTTCCTTCACTACAGATATGAATGATGACTTCTACAAAATACCTCTCTCTGTCCTTCTCTCACATAACTGAATTACTACAATAGCTAAATACAGAGCTAGTCACGCACACAAGAGGTTGTTATTTCCTCAGTATATTTTTCTGGCCTTCTATGGGAAGTCACATAATGTCTGTTTTTAGACTTTTCTATTGTCCTTTTGTGATGTAAGCACTTTTGCTGATGTGAGGATGCCATTCTGAAAGGAAACATCTGTATAAGCTGTTCCTGCTGGAAAAAACATCACGTATTGCTGAATTTATAAAAAAGGATGTCTGTTAATAGATATTTGTTCTGCAAACATGAGAAAATCATATAATCCTTGCTTTCCAATATTGCTTTGTTAGGCTTTTCTTTTTGATGCTGTGAAGAGAAGCCTGTCTGTTATACATATAGTATGAATGCACATTTTACATTGCTAAACTCTATACATATATTCAAGCAAACTTTTTATTCTATGCTTTATCTTTCAGCATATTTATATTCATAATATCTAACATTTATCAATATCTTTTTTCAAGAGATGGGTTTCTTGCAGGAAGACTAAGTTGGCCTTATGTAAATTAATGTATCTTATTAGGCTTGCCCTTTTACATGGATTATTCAATCCATTAATGTTTAAAGAAATTCCTTTTAAAGATGTCATTTGGCATTTTTAAAACTTAAGAATCTTATGATCAAAATAACAAATAACAAGATAAGTAATGTTACATCTCCTCCTTTAGGTGTACCTTTAAATATAGCTGTATTTACTGAATCTCTTATGGGATTTCGTATAGGATTCAATTTTGTTTGTAGTGACAATGAATGTACAAAATATATTGTGGATGTCAAAACTATATACAAATAACAATGAACAAGTGAAAATAATGTAAGGATTAAACCTTGCATCCAGCCTGGAGTTATAAACTCCAACTTAGAGTAGTATTTACCACTCAAGTTAACCCCCTACCCTAAGCAGCAGTACCTCAGCTACCACCTTATCAATTTAAAACTAGTTATATTTAACTGAGGTTAACAGTTTTCAATTCAATTATCTAGCAAGACAAGACTACACATTTGGTAAAACAGCATCATATAAACTAAAATAAAACTTTTTTTTTTTTTTTTTTAAAAACAGTTCATACTACTATATACATCCATGTAATATAAAACACTTGTATTCAAATAGCATTCAAATAACCTTGATGTTAGAAATCAAGAAGAGAGAAAAATAAGTTCTAACATTCATTTAAATCAAAAACTTTGGCTAATATGATTCAGACATTACATATATTAAGATGCATCTATTTTCTGTCATGTAAATGCAATTAACGGCTTCCAAAAAAACCTTGAATTGCTTGTATATGAGCATTTACTCAAACTCATTATTGTCAATAGAATAAAATATTGTATTCATAGAAATTGTTATAAATCATACTGCATAGTTAAGCAGATTCTCAGAAACACTTATATACATACACACACACACACACACACACACACATATATATATATATATATACATATACACACACACATATATATATATATATATACATACATATACATACACACACACACACACACATATATATATATATACATACACACACACATACACATATATATATATACATACACACACACATACACATATATATATATATATATATATATACACACACACATACACACATATATATATATACATACACACACACATACACATATATATATATATATATATATATATATACATATGCATACATACACACACACACACACACATATATATATATATATATATATATATATATATATCTGATCTCACTGAGTTGTGTCTTTACTTAGCACTATCTTACTTGCTGTCCCTATAATAAATCTGTCTGCTTTATACAAAATAATGCACAGCAAACACATTTTAGTAACCAGATTTTACAACCATGCTATACTACTGCTTTAAAATATATCACATGACAATTTCTTCCAGTATAGAGTTATAAAATTATTTATGCTTGTCAATCAGATGAATTAAATGAGTTATAGTAATGTATATGTTTGGAACATAAGTTTTTAACACAGATTATTAAGCTGCTGTTAAGTAGATTTTCAAAAACACTTGAATAAATGTTTCATTTTCTATGCCTTCTAAAATAAGACATTTACTTACTACAAGAAACTGTATCATTTAAATTCATTATAACTGACATTTTATGAATTAAAACATAGATATTTAAGTAATTATATAAAATAACTCACATTTAGATGTTAAAGAGTTCATTTTCCGTCACATAGTCGCATTTGTATCATTTCTATTTCTTGGTAGAGTGTCATTCCTGATTCTGTGATGTGTCAGTGTGATATCTAGGTCAAAGGTGAGACTAGCTGCTTTCAGCTTCTCTGTGAGAATTCTGAGAGTTGAAGCTTTTGAAGTAGCTCATGGACACTGTGCATGAGACAGCCCACATCCCAGATTGTCTCTCTTAACATTTTGGCGGGAAACTTATTAAAAACTAGTGACAAACATTCATTTAGCAGTGTAAATGCATCTAAACATGACAAAACCTTCACAATGTATTTTACAGGTTATTACAGCTTCTATGTAAGTGAAATTAAGCCCAAAATTATTAATAAGTAATAAAACTCAATATTTTTGTCCCAACTCAATTTTTATGCAAATCTTATTATTTACTGTGTCTATATGATCAAAAGCATTTCTATATATTAATAAAGAAAAGAAAAGAGAGTAGAAAGTAAAAGGTGTAAGGCAGAAATAAAAAATGTAAGAGAAATCTATAAGAAGTATATACAATGGAATATTACTTACTGTTTATATTAATAGAGTTAAAATAAAACATATTATTTACTATTATTTAGTTCTAATTATTATTAGTTAAAGCATGACAGATTATTTACAAACAAGCATAAGCAGTGTAATCAAGAAAGTATAATTAGGAATAGCATTTGAAGAACATATAAACTTTTTACAAGGAATAAATATGTTATTATTCTATTAATCATATTTTCATTACTCTTCTCTCCCTGCCCTCCCCCACCCTTTACCCACTACATAATCTAAATAGAATGTCATTGTTTTAACAAAGAAAAGAAGAAAAAAAAAAGATAAAGAAAAAAAATGTATCAAATTACTGACCTTACTTCTCCTTTTCAGAAAGAGAAACCAGTTGAATCACAACTTGCCATTAAATCTCCAGGTATTTTGACTAGTTATGAAACAAAACATTTATTTGCACACAGAGAATAACTTTGAATAAATATTTTTCAAAATATTTGTTGCTTCTTGGAAATGCAGGAACTATATTTAAAAAGATTAATAATGAAATAAAATGATGAGAGAAAAAAAAACAGAACAAATCATTTGTTTTTTAGTCTCTTCTTCTTCTCTGAAGTCTTCCACGAAGTTTCAGTTGCCAGTCTCTTTAATGAAGGACTAGCCCATTCCATTTCTTCTATTTTATCCAAAATCTTATTTTTTTTGATAAACAGTAAAGCAGAGTCTAAGTCATCGAAAATTTTAGGACCATCAGGAAGGAAGATTTTAAGCTTGGCAGGAAACAGAAGGTATGTTTTAAACTGTGCTTTTTTAAGCTCCCTTATTAGTGGCAGAAAAACTTTTCTTTTAGCTATTACCATGGAAGAATAGTCATTGTCAAAACGCACAGTTGTCTCATTAACCTTAACAGGAGCTTTAGCCCAAGCAGATTTAAGAACTATCTCTTTATCAAAAGATGATAGAAATCTAACTATAACTGATCTAGGATAGTTTATGTTAGAGTTAGTATTAGCTATAGATCTATGTGCTCTTTCGATACCAAAAGAGAATGCTTCTGGTAAGTCTAAAGTTTTAGGGAGCCATGTTGTTAAAAAAGAAGTAATATTGTTACCTTCAATATTTTCTGGCAGTCCAAAAATCCTAATGTTATTGCGCCTAGATCTATTTTCCAGGTCATCCAGCTTTGTTTGTAAATGTGTATTTTGTTTCAGCAGAAACTCAATGTTGATTTCCTCTTCTTGTATTCTATTTTCCATGTCATTCACAGCTTCTTCTATGCCTGTCATCTGGATCTTCTGTTGTTGCAGGTCTATATGTAACAAGTCTATTTGTTTTGTAGTTTTTCTATGAAGGTGTCTATGTTAGTATCCATTTTATCCATCTTAGCAGTAAGTTGCTGGATTATAATTATCAGAGACTGAAGTTCTTTCTTGATGCTGGAGTCTTGAGAATTTGTCTTACTGGAACTCATTTCAGACTGATAAACTGACAGGAAAATTTCCAAAGTGATTTCTGACAGGAATATTGTTAAGATTTCCTTTCTTTTTTAGATATAGTTCAAGAACTATATAAAACAAACATATTTAGAAAGAAAATTACTTCAAAAATTAATTTTTAAGTAATTAATTCCTGTCAGTGTAATGAAATTGGTGGAGCTGAAGAAATCTGCTGCTATCCTGTGTTCATCCTTGGCCACGCCCCTCAAAGATAGAAATTTTTGATTGCAAGTATTTGCAGGTTCGAAGGGAGGAAGGACAAAAGCTTGCAGTACCAGAGTTAAGTCCCATGGTGGGGTACGATCTTTAACTGGGGGTCTCAACAGAAGTTTTCCTTATAGAAAGGTCTTACAAGGGAAGAACCATCAAGACCAATATGAAAATTGGAAATTGCTGCTAACTGAACCTTTACCGTGGAAGAACTGGCCCCTTGATTAAAAACCAACGACAAAATCTCCAGGATAGTGAAAATCAGTGCAGAGAAAGGGTCCACATTATTTTGAAGTGCCTAGTGCACAAACCTTTTCTGTTTGCTAGCATAAGTTTTTCTACCAGATGGTTTGAGGAATGGAGCGCATCATCATGGAACTCATTAACAGAGACATTGGGAACCTCCAAACACTGAACCCTACCCAGTTTGGCTTTGTTATGGGCAGATGATGCCTCCTAAACTTGGTGGACTTCTTTGAGACAGTTACCAAGGCTATAAACGAGGGAAAGGTGGTACACACAAGCCTACTTAGACCTCACTAAGGCCTTCAATGCCATTCCCCATTCTGGTATTATAGACAAGCTCATCAACCTGAACATAAACCCCTACATCACAAGATGGGTTGCCAACTGGCTCACGGACAGAGCCCACATGGTGAGAGTTGCAGGAGCTAGGTCTGAATCTAAACCGGTTACAAGTGGCGTTCCACAGGGCTTAGTCCTAGGACCCCTCCTGTTCAGCATATACTTCTCAGAGGTACAGGCAAGCACAGGAGGACTACGGCTGACCAAGTTTGCAGACGACTGCAAACTAGGGGCTATAACTGACTCTCCGGCTGACACAGACATCCTCCAAAAGGGTCTCACTGAGTCGGATACTTGGTGTCAAAATCATGACCTCAAGCTAAATGCCAAAAAGGGCATAGTCATCCCCTTTGGAAAAAACAAAGTACCCACAAACTACCACATAAGTGGTAGTCCCCTAAATACGGAAAACGTAATAAGGGATCTGGGGACCCAAGTAGATAGCAATCTCACCTTTGATAATCACATTGCCAAAGTGGTTAGAAAATCTTTCTACGTGGCCCACCTAATCACAAAAGGGTTCGCATCCAGATCAAAAGAGGTCATTGTGCCCCTCTAGTCATCACTCATCAGACTCATCATTGAGTACAACGCCCCATTTGGGATGTACCTTACAAGACACCTGCAACAGCTGGAAAGATCATAGAAGTACCTCACCAAGAGGATCACTGGCCTCAAACAGATGCCTTATGCAGCTCGACTGAAGAAACTCCAGTTGTACTTGGTTGCATACCACCTACTCAGAGGTGATCTCTGCCTGACATACAAGGCCATGTCCAACCCAGAATTGATGAACAAGCTTCATCTAAAGAAAACCTTAAACCCTCGAGCCACACACTCTACGGATCTAAACCTCACCACAACAATAAATAGGATGTGCAGGAGGGATAGATTCCTGTCCCAGGGACTTCCCATGCCAATCTACATTAGGCAGAGCGCCTTGCTAACACTCTTCAAAAGAAACCTTGATGAGTGGATGGGAAACAAAAAGTTTACCTCAGGGATCACTTCAGTGGCTCTACTGGACAGAGGCACAGGGAACTAATCTAAGGGGGGGTGGGGAAAGCCAATACATTCTGGCTAGGCTTATAAATGCCTTTGGGCAGATAGCCTTGTTATCAACCTATGAACCTATTAGAATTTGGTGAATAGGGAAAGAGAGCATAGGTTGTCTGGTTATTACAAGAAATGGAGAAACCAAGTTGTCAGCTTGAGCTTTGGAAGGTCCAGATGCATCATGTCTGTCGGGTGATACAGAAGGCCTAGAGCTGGATCCAGAATCAAAGGATTACGGATCAAATGAGGCCACAGGAAGAGGAACCAAATTTGTCGAAGCCAAAATGGTGCAATAAGAATAACCTTGCTCTTCAACCTGGGAGCTCTCTGAAGGAACTTTGATATCACAGGGATCAGTGGACATGCATACAGTAACCGGGGGGGGGGGGTTTAAATTGTGGAGAAGAGTATCCCTCTGTGACTCTCCCTGTGGGGAGATGAAGGCAAAGCAGCTGCTGCACTTGTTGTTTAGGGGAGAAGCAAAAAAATTACAGCAAGGCTGGTCTCATTTACAGAAAATCATTTCTGCTACTTTATGGTTGAAGGACCATTTGTGAGGTAACAGAATGCACCTGCTTAGTTTGTCTGCTAGCACACTGGTCCTCGCTGGAATGTCTGCTAACAGAAAGCGGTTGGAAGAGATTGCCCACTGCTACACCCTTACTGCTTCTCAACACAGAGGGTATGATTTGGTACCTGCTTGTTTGCAGATGTACCAAATCACGGATATATTGTCTGTTTATACTGCAATCGTCCTGAAAGGCTTGCAACACTAAAAGCACTGCTCTCAACTCCAGAAAGTTGATAAGCAAATTGACCTCTTCGGGGGCAACATGCCTTGGACTGTCTTTCCCAGGTAATGACCCCCCCCCATTCCACCTGGGAAGCATCTGTGGTTACTATGCCCTCGGACTGAGAAGGGACAAATAAAACGGCCCTGTAGCAGTTGTTCCGACTGGGTCAACCACATCAGATTTTTCTTGCATAAACTGTTTAGTATTGGAGCAGATAAAGGTATCTGAAGTATCGACCATGATATGCCAACATCCACTGAAGAATCCTCATGTGAAATCTGGCCGGGGAAGCAAGAGTTACTGCTGCTGCCATCGATCCCAGCAATAGGCGAGTTGAGACTGTGGTACTGCAAAGTATCTTGTTGACTTGTGATCTTAAAGTTTGAACTCTGGAAAGAGGAAGAGAGGCTACTGATGATCGTGTGTCTAGCTGTGCTCCTATGAACTCTACAGTTTGAGATGGTTGAAGATGTGATATTTTTTCCAAAATGTATGGTTATATGGTTATTCCTAACTACACACAAGTCTGGATTACTTTTTCTCTTGCCATGATGAGATGATGCCTGGTTGGGGTGGAGATGAGCCAGTTGTCTAAGTAAGAAAACACCCAGAATCCATGAAGTATCCGTGAGCTGCTACCACTGCCATGCATTTGAACACCCTAGGGGCTGTGGTAAGACCAAAGAGCACTGCTCTGAAATGGTAATGACTGGCTCCTAGCCAGAACAGTAAGAATTTCCTGGATCATCTGTTCATTTTTGTATGACAATATGCATTCTGGAGATCTACTGAGCACATACAGTCATCTTTTTCCCGAAACGAAAGAACAGACTTAAATGTGACCATCTAGATATTTGCCTTTCAAACAAAATTGTTCAAACTGCTGAGATTCAGAATTGGTCTCCAGTCTCCTATTAAGAATCTTGAGTAACTTCCAGATGCTTTCTGGTCTGGGGGGGGAAGGGGACTCTTGGATGACTCTTTTGTTTAGTAGCTTTTGCATTTGAATAGCTGCTTGTTCCCTCTGACACGGTGGAACATTGGGGATTTTCCTAGAATTTAGAGGCAGAAGGGAAATGGAATTATATATGCTCTGGATACAATCTTATGCATCCAAGTATCTTTTGTTATTTCTAGCCAGGCTCTCCAGTGCAAGACACTCCACTCTCCTCAAGACACCCCACAAGCAACACATAAACCACAAAAGCAGTGTGCAAAGCAGTCACAGCCCTTAAGGCCAAATACAACACCAAACATACTTGTCATAGGTGACTCCATAGTCAGACACACTGACGTCCCACTCACCAGGCTGAACAAGGAGAGGGTCACAGTAAGCTGCCTATCGGGCGCTAGAATCCGCCACATAACACAAGCACTCGGGTCACTCCACGGCAAGTACAAATATGACACAGTCATTGTCCATGCTGGCGTGAACGACCTGAAACGTACCTCCCTGGACTACATGAAAAGAGACATAGAGGAGCTCTCTGATTATGTAGCCCAGGCAGGTATGACCCTAACCCTGAGCAGTATCCTTCCTTCACCAAGAATGATGCCACAATATAGAGACAAGATGATCAGCTTTAACAATTGGCTTAATGTCTGGTGTCATTCAAAGGGGATCCAGTGTCTGTCTGCCTGGGATGACATGCTTGACAAGCCACGCTGCTTCGCAAGGGACGCTTGCACCTGTCACCCCTGGGATTCCGGATATTGGCTAAGGCTCTTGCCACCCCATAGTTCCTTTTTAGGCAAGGCTCAAATTCTAAACCTACCACCCTAGAAAACAAAAATGGGAAGAAACTGAGGGTAATGCTGCTCAATGCCAGAAGTCTAAATCTCAAAATGCACGCACTCGAGGCCCTTCTCAGTATGGAGAACATCGATGTCTGTGCTGTAACTGAAACCTGGTTCAAGGCTCCTGAGAGCACCCGCACTATTAGGTTTTACCTCATATCATGCGTTCGGCCCCAAAACCCGGACCACACCACAAAAGGAGGGGTGTATCCATATTCATAAAGGATACCCACACCTCCAGGTTGGTGGCAACGCATCTAAGCTTCGAAACCATCCAGGTGCAACTAACCATAGGCAAAACTGCTCTACAAATTGTAGCATGCTACAGGCCACCCTCTCAAACTCAGGAACCCCACACAGCCTTCCTGAAGACACTGGAGGGTATAAATGTATCTCCAAACACCATCATATTGGGTGACTTCAACTACCCGAATATAGACTGGGAACATTACTCAAGCCCTAACTTTCTAGCCCAATGGTTCCTGGAGTTCATAAATTCAAATGCCATGGAACAGCTAGTCACTGTTCCCACGAGAGGAGAAAATATACTAGATCTCATTGTCACAAACATGGGGACAAAATGCTCCACACCGAAGTATATCCCTCATTGGTGAGATCTGATCATAAACTAATCTCACTGGAAATCCACATCCCCCCACCCCAAACAAAAGACCATAGTGAAGAACTTCTCTAAAGCAAACTTCACACTACTCAAGACTGGTGTAGTATCCTTCAAGGCCCCTGAGCCAGAGGAAACCACAACCCAAGCTGCGGAAGCCCTTACAAATGCCTTCTATGAACACCTCCAGGACTGCATGGATCAGGCAATCCCAAATAAAACCAAGACTCTTTCCACAAAGGGCAAACGTCCAGTCTGGTGGACCCCAGCCATTAACAAACTTTTCAATAAGAGGAGAAAGCTATTACATGATAGAACAAAATCCATAAAAAGGGAAGTCACCCCTGATCATTATTAGTAAAAAATACGAGCACTCATAAAATCAACTAAGGCCAATTTTGAGAGAAAAATTGCCATGGATTCAAAGGACAATCATAAGGCCTTTTTCAGCTATGTTAGGAACCTGGGTGGAAACTCCCAGATATGCTCAGAATTAGTCCAAAATGATACAAAAATCACTGAACCCACAGACATTGGCAACATACTGACAGAAAGGTTCAGTGCAAACTTCACCCCTCTCCCCTAAAGGAGAGATAACTATCCCAGCCGAGTGTAGCCTCCCGGACATCTCAAATGCGCAGGTCAAAGCTGCTCTCTCTTCAGCTAAAAACACAGCATCAATGGGTCCGGATGGTGTCCCCGGCTGTGTGCTACCTGAGCTAAATGAGGAATTAACCCCGCACATAAGGCAGCTGTTTAATCTCAGCCTTACCACAGGATACGTGCCCAAGGAGAGGCGACGGCAACTGTGGTCCCACTCCACAAAGGCGGCGCCTCACGGACCCTGGTAATTACCACCCATAAGCTTAACAAGTCTAGTCTGCAAAGCTATGGAGAGGATCATAATGGAGCTCATAAACAAAGATATAGGGACTTGCAGACATTGGACCCGACCCAGTTTGGCTTTGTCAAGGGAAGATCATGCCTTTTGAACTTGGTCGACTTCTTGAAACAGTCACCAAGGCCATTGATGAGGAAAGGCAGTCCATACAGCCTACCTTGACCTTGCAAAGGCTTTCGACACAATACCCCACTCGGTATTGTAGAAAAACTTACCAGCTTAAATGTAAACCCATATGTCACAAGATGGGTTGCAAACTGGCTAAAGGACAGAACCCACAGGGTTAGAGTTGCTGGCGCTGTGTCAGACTCCAAGCCGGTTACAAGTGGTGTCCCACAGGGCTCGGTCCTTGGCCCCCTATTGTTTGGCATCTACTTCTCAGAAGTACAGGCCAGCATGGGAGGACTTTGGCTGACAAAGTTTGCAGACGACTGCAAACTGGGCGCCATAGTGGAAAGTGCATCGGACACGGATATCCTTCAGAAGGGACTCACGGAAACAGATAGCTGGTGCCAGAGCCATGGCCTGAAGTTAAACGCCAAAAAATGGATAGTCATACCCTTCGGGAAAAACAAGGTAACCCCAAGCTACCATATAGGTGGCAATCCACTAAGCACAGAAGAGGTTATCAGGGACCTGGGGACCCAGGTTGACAGTGGCCTTTCTTCTGACACTCACATTGCTAAAGTGGTTAGAAAGACCTTCTACATTGCCCACCTGATCATGAAGGGATTCACATCCAGATCTAGTGAGGTCATTGTTCCCCTGTACTCTTCACTTATCAGACCAATGATCGAGTACAATGCCCCATTCGGGATGTATCTCACCAGACATCTGCAGCAATTGGAGAGACCCCAAAAGTTCCTCACCAAAAGGATAAAGGGACTCCAAAATCTGTCATATGCTGCCAGATTGAAGAAACTCCAGCTCTATTCAGTCGCATACCGTCCTGCTCAGAGGTGACATGTGCCTGACATACAAGGCCATGTCCAACCCGAATTAATGGACATGCTCCACCTCAAAAATCCAAATCCACCAAAACCACTAGAGCAAGCGACTTAAACCTTAGCACGGATATAAATAGGACGTGCTGGAGGGATAGATTTATCACTCAGAGACTCCCTATGCTGTGGAATAAAATCCCGGTCCATGTGAGGCAGAGCACCTCGCTGACTCTGTTCAAGAGAAATCTAGACCTGTGGATGGGAGATCGTAGGTTTACCCCGGGAATCATCTCTGTGTCACTGCTGGACAGAGGCACAACAAACTAATGGGCACAGTATTTTTTCATATAAGGGGTGGCGTAAGCCACAAAAATTTGGGCTAGGCTTATAAATGCCTTAGGGCAGATAGCCTAGTATAAACCTATGAACCTATGAACCTAAGAACAAATGACCTCCGATTGTCTCCCGAGGGGGACAATCAGGCCTCCTTTCAGAAGTGCTGGATGGGTTTGCCAAAGAAATACGCTCTGGACCCTTGATTTTACAGGCCTCCTGTGCCACGAGG
The DNA here is from genome assembly GCF_019279795.1 of Protopterus annectens. Classification (NCBI taxonomy): domain Eukaryota; kingdom Metazoa; phylum Chordata; order Ceratodontiformes; family Protopteridae; genus Protopterus; species Protopterus annectens. The sequence goes on from NC_056741.1 coordinate 532,266,716, forward strand.
GCGGCATCGACCATTCAAAATTTCTTCTCTCTCTGGAGGAAGACCCTCCATGTGTGCCTTGAAAGATTCTTGTGATTTCTTGAACCACATCTTTCCATCACCTTGATGATTCCTTGAAAAGGATCTTTGGGGTGTAAAAGAAAATCTATGCCCACAGCAGAAAGGGTCTTTCTATCCTTCTCACACCTGGACAACATATCTTTTACTTTGAGGCTAAAAAGAGGGTGTCATCAAAAGGAGCACTGATAAACCTAGACTTAAAAGGCTCCACAAAACCACACAAATGCATCCAGACGTGTCTTCTAATGGCTACTCCTGAACCCACTGCCCTTGAGGTTCCCTCTGCCACATTAGAAATAAGCCTCATTGGATGCGATGAAAATCAATTGTAGGGGTGCCAGATTAGAAGTGACAGAATCTTTCAGCTCTTCAAACACAGTTACCATGAGGGTCCCTCAAAGTTCCTTAATCAGATTCCACTGAAGTCTGGTATAATGTGCCAAACCGCTGAAGCATAGACACGATTCCCGAATCTGTCCATCACCCACGTCTCCTTGTTAGGGGGATCAACAAAGGTACTTTCGTCAGCAAGTTCCTTTCTGATGGCCACCACCATGACCATGGCATCAACAAGGGGACCTCTTGACCACAACTGTTTACTCTCTGGGGGAGTATCATAATCTTGTCTGGCTTCCTGGGAATGGGCTCAATGGAGTCAGGTTCCTTCTATGCATGCTGAGAGACCAATTCCAGATGCTCACTGGTGGATGGGGTCTCACAGGAAGTAGATGTACCAAAAGCCTCCAGTAGCACAGATTCCTCCAACGAAGGGTTACTGGGCTTCCAGCCACCTCATCAGGAAGTGACCGTGGGGACCCCTCGCCCTCATCAAAATCTGTGCCCTCTGTGACTGATTCAGGGGAATCTATATGGTTCCTCTTGCATGTCCTCTTCTTTGGGACCTCTTTGGTGGGATACTCCAGTGAGGTATCAGAAGAGGAGGGTATACTCTGGTGGGAAGCCTGGGGTATTGGTATTGGCTGCCCCTGTAAACAGGACAGTTGAGACTCAAGGCAAAGAGGTGTAACAGAAGTAGACAAAGGATCCGATGGGGGAAGCACTACTTCGGCTAAGGTGTAGACAGAGTTTTCTCCCAAACCTTAAAAGGCAGACCATCCTGGAGAGGTATAAGGACCTGGATCCAAGAGGCCAAGCCCCGATCCCTACTTCCACCCTGCTCTGAGGAAAGCCATCCCGAGGCTGAAGAAGGAACCAAACTGACCACTGCAGAGGCTCTGAGATGCATAGATGGCTCCGAAACCTTCTGAGTCAAATACAGCACCTTGGACCCGATGGTTGAATTGGCTGAGAGAGGTCTCTGGATCTGAGGATATGAAGATCCGAAGTAGACTGTTCTGGACTTGTATCCGATGGCTCTGAAACCTGGATAGGATTCAAAGGAAGAAAGTACAGTTGTGTACACTTATCATAAATGTAGATGTTCGAGTGTATTCACTGTTGCAGTCATCACACCTGGGTTATCTGCCTACAGGTAGCCCTCAGTCGGCCCAAATACCAGAGTCTTGGGATTTCTGCGTCGGATGCTGATGCCTTTTCAATGACGTCAGGTCGTCACGGTTATAAAACATGCAGCCGACGCCATTACATCAGTTTTTCTTGCCCCAGTTGTCAGGAGCCCCCAAAATAGGAAGCAATTACATGGTGTGGAACACCTCCAGTAAAACGTAAATACCATTGCCATAAGATATGGTCAAAAAAGAAGATAGGTAGAAAGTAGAGAAAGTCAGGGGGCTGGAGGGAGGGTAACCAGGACTGCAACAGTGAATACACTTGAACATCTACATTTATGGTAATTGTACACAACTTTACTATGTTCTTTGTGTTTCACTGTTGCAGTCATCATACTTGGGTTGATTCCCAAAGCTGAGGAAGGGTGGAGGCAGTCAAGAAGTATTAGGGCTGGCTAGCAGGCCTTGTAAGACTGCTGTAGCAAAACCAGCTCTGGATTTAGAAAAGATAGGCAAGTGGTAATGCTTGGTGAAGGTGTGTACTGAACTCCAGGTTGCAGCTTCCAGGATGTCCCTGGGAGGGACTCCCCCTGAGAAATGCTGTAGAGGTTGAGGTAGCTGTAGTGGAATGGGTTCTGACCCCTGTGGGGGTAGGTTTTCCATGGTGTCTGTAGCAGAAACGGATGCAGTGTGCTATCCATTTGGAGATTGTTTGCTTTGAAATGGCCTTGCCCTCTGCCCCTGTAGCAAAGCTGACTAGCAGCTGGTCAGACTTTCTGAATGGTTTAGTCCTGTCAAGGTAGAGCCTATGCTGTCTGTGCATGTCCAAGTAGTGCAGGATCCTTTCCCCTTTATTCTGAGGATTAGGAAAAAAGGTTGGTAAGTGGATGGATTGGTTTAAAGCCACACTGGATACCACCTTGGGCATAAAAAATGGGTTAGTCCTGAGGGAAACCCTGTCCGCATGGAAGATGATAAAGGGTTCCACAGCCATAAGGGCCTGCAACTCAGACACTCTTCTTGCTGAAGTGATGGCTAGAAGTAAGGCTGTTTTCCAAATGAGGAATTTTAACTCTGCTGTAGCAGCAGGCTCAAAGGGGGGAAGCGTGAGCTTCTCTAGCACAAAGTTAAAGTCCCAGGCAGGAGTGGGAGCTCTCCTCGGGGGTCTTAAATTGTTAGCTCCTCTCAGGAACTGTTTGACCAGAGGGTGAGAGAAGAGGGGTGGCTCAGTATTGTAATGAGCTGAGATGGCAGAGGCATGAATCTTAATGGATGAGAAGGATAGGCCTTTGTGGAGCAGCTCTACTAGATAATCTAGGATTTGATGTAAGGTGGGAACGGCTGTGTCCTTCCCCTGAGACTGGCTCCAAGAACAGTAACTTTTCCACTTTTCTGAATAGGATTTCCTAGTATAGGCCTACTGGCCTCAAGGATGACATCCAGCACCTGTTTGCTGAGGGTTGCTGGTGATGTATTCAGGGAATTAGCCAGGCTGCTAGGTTCAGGGTTTGCAGCTGAGGATGCAAAATCTGGCCCTCCTGCTGGGACAGCAGAGAGGGGATCTGATGCACGTGCCAGGGTGGCACTGCTGTCAAACTGTGTAAAAGTGGGTACCAGTGCTGGCGTGGGCAGTCTGGTGCAATAAGGATCGTCTTTGGCCTGTCCTGTTTGATCTTGAGTAGTACTTTTGAGAGGAGGGGCAGAGGGGGAAAGGCATAGATTGAGAGGTTTTCCCATGTAAAAGATAAAGCATCCTCTTTCCATGCTTGGCTGTGGGGAGTTCTGGTGCAAAATTTGCTCAATTGATGGTTCTGGGGGAAGCTGAGAGGTCCACCTCTGGTGTCCCCTACCTGTGGATTAGAAGCTTGAATTAATTGGGGTCACCTACCAGTGAATTTTGTTTGCCTGGCAGGAATTGAGATTGCAGGTGCACTTGGTTGCTCAAAGCTGTGTTCCACAGAGCCATGGCTAACCTGCAGAGTGGGTAGGAATGAGTTCCCCCCTGCTTGTGTATGAACCACATGACTGTGGTGTTGTCTGTCTTTATCAAGAGTTGTCCTGGAAGGATAAGGTATTTGAAGGCTGTAAAAGCATTCTGTACCGCTAACATTTCTTTTTGATTGATATGCAGGTGCATTTGTCTTGTACTCCATTTGCCAGTCATGTGAGCCCCCCATGTACAGTCTGATGTGTCTGTTGTCAGGGTTTGGGCAGCAAGGGATTGAGTGAAAGGGAGTCCCTTGTTGTGGTTGCAGGTCTCTGCCCACCAAAGGAACTCTGTCCTTAGGCAAGGAATGATCAGAATCACTGTTTCCAGGTCCTGAGAATGTTGACACCAGAGACTTTTTAAGTACCACTGCAGTTTCCTCATATGCAGTCTTGCATATGAAATTAGTAGAATGCATGAGGTCATGAATCCAAGGGCTTGCAGTATTTTTCTTGCAGATAGCTGGGTTTGGGTGGCCAGTAGTTTGAAGTAATTTCTCAAATAAACCTGCTCTTCTGGAGCGAGGAATGCCATCTGGGAAGTTGTGTTCAAGCTTGCTGCCAAGAATACAATTTCTTGGCTGGGTACCAGATGCGATTTCTTTTCGTTTATGGTATACCCCAGAGAAGTTAGGAGTCTCTTTACAAATGTCAGGTGCTGAAGTAGCAATTCTTGGCTGTCCACCTGAATCAGGCAATTGTCCAAGTATGGGTAAATTTGAATGTTTCTCTGTCTGCAGTATGGAATGGCTGGAGCCAGGCACTTTGTGAATACCCTGGGCACAGTAGATAAGCCAAAGTTAATTGCAGAGAACTGATAAGTGCATAGAGAATGCCCTGAAACGCAGATATTTCATGCAAGATTCCCTTATGGGGATGTGTAGATAAGCTTCTTTTAAGTCTAGGTTGACCAGCCAGGAGTCCTTGGCTAGCATAGGCAGCAGCTGTTGGAGTGTAAGCATTTTGAACTTTGGTACCACCAGGTAGGTGTTGAGAATTGACAGATCCAGGATAGGGCAGCAAGAGTTTTCTTTTCTGGGCACCAGAAACAGTCTGGAGTAGAAACCCTGTCCTCTTTGCTCTGTTGGAACAGGCTGAATAGCCCTGATACTGAGAAGAGAAAGTACTTGCTTTTGGGCCTCTGCCCACTGGTTTGGGGGAAGGTCTGGCAACCGTTTGAGGTTGACAGTGAATGGAAGTAAAATCTGTATCCCTGGGATACAATGTTTAAGACACAACGGTCCTGGTTAATGTATTCCCAGTTTTTTGCATGCAGGGCAAGTTTTCCTCCTAGGGGTGCAAGTACTTGGGCACGACTGGGAAGGATGCAGAAGTCATTGTGAACTTTTTCCATAAGAGGGGGGCTTACCACTCCCTGTTTTTGAGGTGGGAGCACCATTGTTTAGATCTGTGCATACCCTGGGACTGTACTCTTTGTCGTCTGTTGCCCATGGGTTTGGACTGAGAAGGCCTGGGAGGGACTGGAAAGGAGCAGTTCTTCAAAGGCCAATGCCTACTGAATCTAGGTGGCTGTACCTGTAAGAAATCTTTAACAGTTTGCACAGATTTAGCTTTTTACTCTATCTTTTTAAGAACAACTTCTGCTTTTGTGCCAAACAAACATTCTTGATTTAATGGAGCATCTAGTAATTTTGCTTTGACATGGTCTGGCAAGATTTGTTCCTTCAGCCAAGCATGCCTTCTCAGAACAGACCCAGTGACAACAGCCCTGCAATATGCTTCTAAAGCATCAAAATCACACTGCAAGGTATGATTACCACCTTGGTTAGCAGAATGCATCAACTCTTGTAAATCTTTATTTTCTGCACAATCAGGAATCAACAACATTTTTTGTTTAATTAGTTTCTTAATATGCTGCTGGTACTTCAACACGTGAAACTGGTAATTTAAAGCCCTGATGGCAAGAGTTGCAGTGGTATATACCTTCTTACCCCATCTGTCTAAAGCCCTAGAATCCCTTTCTGAAGGGGCAGGGTTTTTGGCTGTAGTAGCCTTAATACCTTTAGGTCCCTGAGAAATGGTCTCTGGATCCGCAGTAGGATTTTTAAAGAGAAATTTGTGAGAGTCAGGTACTCTGTAATGGCTGTCAGGCTTTCTAGGAGCTGGAGGTAAAGTATCAGGGGTAAGACTTGATTCCATGAAGACATCATCTACAATATCCAGGACAGGGTGTATACCTAAAGGCCTGTGCTGAGGCAAGTCTAAAAATTCTTTTGAGTCTCTTTTTTGACTGAAGGTAGTCCTGGCATTCCCAGGGGAAATGCTCTCTTAGGGGAAATGCAAGGTTTCACTGAAAGAAAAGTCCTCTGGATGGGGAGGCAGAGGGAATGGAATCCTCTGCATCTGAATCCTCAAAGGTGGATAAGGGTATGTCCTGGTAAACAGACGGGTCAGAGTCATCAGACTCATGGTCTGTAGAATCAGAAGGAAAATCAATTCTTTGTCTTTTAGAGGGGGAAGGATGGCTTCCCCTAATTAAAGTAATAAGGTCTTCAGCCATTCTAAGCATTTGCTTCTGAGGAATGGGAGCTTGAGAATGCGCTTTGGTTGTTGTTTTCCTAGGCGTAGGGAGAACTCTGGGCCTGAGAAATTCAGTAGTTTTAGTCAAAAACGAAGTAGTCTGTTTAATATGAACATCGGTAGGCCTGAATACACCCTCAGAAGCCGGTGCCTGCACAGCAGCTCTGGACCCATCCAAGGTAGAGATATCCGCAGGTTCCATAGTCGAAGAAGCATCTCGCTGCATACTGGACTCTGAATGGGTCTTAGTAGAGGCCTGCGAATCTGTAGAAGCGGGTATCAGGGGCTGCGAAAGCACCTCACTGAGTACCGGCGGACTGGCGACTAGCTTAACGAAAGTGTTTTCGGCAGTTTTGGACCTATGCAGCCAGTCTCTGTCTTTATCCTTACATTTTTTTTTCAGACGATCGGTAGTCGGATGGCTTAACAAAGCCATTTTGGAATACGTGAACAAAAGCAAAAGAATTTAGCGACAAAGCTAGCCAGACGACGAACAGTTCGGGCATTGAAAAAGGCACAAAACCGACAACGAGGAACGTCGTGGTCTGGGCCGAAACAGGTGATGTAGTAAGAATAGAAAATCTCTGTGAGGTATTTGCTTTCCATAGGCAAGACAATTGTTAACTTTTTCTGACATCAGTTAGAGCAAGAAAAAAGGGTCTCCAACTGGGTACTTAGCTTTAGAAGACTTCAGGTTTAAAACTTGAACAACGAAAATTTCAGGTAGCTGCCGACCGCCACTTGCGAACTGCTTCGACTTCTCGCTCCCGTGCGGCAAGAAAAGCTGATGCAATGGTGTTGGCTACATGTTTTATACCCCTGACGTCATGGAAGAGGCGACAGCATCCGACGCAGAAATCCCAAGACTCTGGTATTCAGGCCAACTGAGGTGTACCTGCAGGCAGATAACCCAAGTGTGATGACTGCAACAGTGAAACACGAAGCGCATGTGGTAGAGGAGGAGTTGTGGATGTATGGCTCTCCTGACCTGATGGGGTAGCAGCCAAGAAAAAGGCAGGCTGGGTCTGCGCAGAGAGACTTCTAGACGATTGGGTTGACAGAGCAAATGGAGACTTTGGCCTTTCCAAAACTGGAGAAGGCATTCTTGATGGAACTGAGTCCAACGAAGGTAGTACCTTGTTCTAGGCAGTCAGTAAGGTCAATTTGATATCTGATCCTAGGTCTTCGGACCTTAAGTATCTTTACTTTTCAGAGACTTCAAATCTAAAGAAATCATCGGATCCAAGGACAGGTATTTGGACTTAGTCAAATCTGAAGAAGGGGACGGATCCAAGAATTTTTTCTTCTTCTTCACAGGATCTGACAGAATTGAAGGATCTGAAGAAACTCTCTTCACAGATTTTTCTGAGGACCTGGAGGAAGCAGAAAAGGTGCTTGGAGAAGTACGAGATGTCCTCTTTGTTTTTTCTTTGGATGCTCCAAAGACAGTTTTGTCAAAAGATGAAGGCAAAAGTCCCTTTAAAATAAGCTTATTTCTACGATCTACCAACCCTCTGGGGTTGAAAGCATGGCAGATTGTGCAATTCTCCTGGAGGTGGAGAGGGCCTAAGCAAAAAAACACACAGAGTGTGCGAGTCAGAAACTAGTATCCTCTGACCACATTTTCCATACTTCTTGAAATCCACCGGGCTCTTTTCCTTGTCAGTCATAACGAAAAGCAAACAAACAAAAGCAACACAGTGTTAAGATAAGAATTATAGATGAAGAGGAGATTTTTTTTTTTGAAAGGTAAAAGAAAGTACCGACAGTGGTAGGGAGGACTACGATAATTTGCAGAAGAGGGGACGTTACTAATGACAGTAACTTGAAATACCACTAATGGTAAAGTGGAGAAATAGAGATTTTAATGAAAAGGAGGTAGGGAGAAAAAACTAACTAGCTAACACACTTTTTTTAAAGTTATTTAAGGAAAAAAATAAGTTTTAAAGCTACTTATCACCCCAAGCTCGAGAAAATCAAGAACCATGTCTTTTCAGTGGAAGCGTCAAATGAGATCTGGGGTAATAAGGGTTGGTGTATTCTGGGTAAGGGAGAAGCTTGAGAGTTCAAGGTTGGCATGTGCTTTTACAGTGGCCAAGTCAGATCCGAGGGCTCGGATTCGAACCCCATCAACTGAGGACTGAATGAAAATTGACATTAGATTTATATATTACTCCTATTGAGAATAACTAGGACCATACAACCGATTATTTGAGGAGACCCATGCATGGGATAAAGCATTTAGGAGCTGCCTCTGTCCATTAGTTATACAAGGGGGGAGTCCTGGTGGAGTTTTGTTTTAATCAGATGGGGAGGCTGTTCCATACAATTAGGTCCACACAAATAAGAGTTAACAATTGGGATACTAACCGAAAATGGTTCTTGATATTTATGCTGACACCATATAGTAAATCTTTTCCATTTTGCTATGTAAGATTTTCTTGCAAAAGGTTTACTGCCTCCTAGTGAGTCTGAAGCACGTCCTCAGAAAATTGTCAACTAAAAGGGATCAGAGTCCTATCATCCATATTGTCAGACTGAGGTATGATAGGTTAGGATGAAGTAGTGAGCCATTCTGATGTGTGAGCAAATCCACCATAGAGGGAAGCTTCTAGTGATGGTTCTTGGCTAGATGGAAGAGAAGTGGAAACTAGTGCTGCCATGGCCAATAGGATAGCACCAGCAAAATCTTTGGGCATTCCTTTTGGATGTTTAGTGAGATCTTGGGAAACAGGGGAAGTGGAGGGAAGGCAAACAGGAACTTCCAGTTCCAAGGAAAAGATACTGTGTCCATTTACCAAGCTTGAGGTCAACAGGTCCTGTTGCAAAAGACTGTTAGTTGTTTGTTGTGGACAGAGGCAGGAAGATCTTTCTGTGGCACCCCCCCCCCCCCATTTAAGGATTATGTCTAACAAGATTTCCCTGTTCAGCATTCATTCATGGGGATCTTCTCTGAATTAGCTTAGAAATTCTGCCAGGACGGAGAGGTTTGCTTTTGTGGCCTGCTCCCATGCCAAAACAGCCAGTCTGCACAGCTGGTAAGATCTGACCCCCCCCCCCCCCGATTCTTTATCTACCACATGACTGTTGTGTTGTCTGTGAGCACTCTTAATGGGCCTGGTTTCTAAGAATGGAAGAAAATCTGCAGGGCCTGTACAAGTGCCCATATCTCTTTCAGACTGATGAGCTCTGGTATTAGATTTCAAGTTGGTAGTCCATGCTCCACAGGCATTGTCTGATGTGTCTGTGTGCAGCTTCTGCTGTGGTATCTATGGTTTGAAGGGAAGACACGGATTCAGTTTTACCTGTGATATCCACCCACAGTATTTCATTCTTTAGGTAAGGCAGGAGAGAAACCTACATACCTGGGGGGTGAGAATGTTGGGACCAGGTGGAATACAGGTATGAGCAGATCGTCCGTATACGGAGCCTAGTAAAAGGAACCATAGGGCTGGTTGCTGCCAACAATCCAAGTACTCTGAGGATCTCCCTTGTGGTACAGCACTGAAGAATGAGGAGAGAAAGGAAATAACTGGTCAGGTTATACACTTTGTCTGCTGGCAGGAATGCCTGCACATGCTTTGTGTCTAGTCTGCATCCCAAGAAAACAAGATTTTGCGTTGGCTTCACTGCTGATTCTTTCAGGTTGATCATAAAACCCAGGGCTTGAAACAGGGCCATAGCAATCTAGAGGGTCATAAGTTTATACTAGGCTAAAGACCATTTGGGTCCTTATACGGATGGCAATGTGCATCCAAAATGTGACCATCAAATTTGATTTATATAAGGGGCGATTTACTGATGACTTCCATCATAAGCATAGGTGTCAGACCAGGAGTGAATTTCTGATTACCCATCCATTGGTCAAGCTGTGTTTAAACAGGGTTAAGGAGGAACTCTGCATCACCTGGATGCTGAATCTGTTCTAGAGAATGGGAATTCTCAGAGAAACACATCTGTCTCCCCAGTGTGTCCTATTTATGTTGCAAGCAAAACTTAGGTCTTTTGATCTAGTAGTTCTGATGCCGTTTGTTTTGTGGATGTGAAAAAGGTTCATCTAAACAGAGTTCATGGATGCCTTGTATGTCAGGCAACGATTACCTCTCAGAAGTTTGAATGATACAGAGTAAAGAAACAGGGTGTTGAGGCAATCAGAGTAAGACATCGTGCTTACTTTCCTATTATTTTTGTAAGGAATCTTTTTGGACGTTCCAGTTGCTGCATGTGTCTGATCAGGTACAAAGCTGAGCAACACAAAAAAAAGATTTTCTATTTTGGACACATGTTAGTCGAAGGCTAAGGTACTATATACATGAGTTCCCAGATTCCTGACTAGTGAATCAACATTTAGGGGTGTTTTATTGCTAACATAGTTATCCGAGGTGATGGACTTCCCAAAAGGTATAATAATGCATTTCCTGGCACTCAGTTTTAAGCCATAGCTTTGACAACAAGCATTTGTCTGCATTAGACCTTCTTGAAGGGTGTTCTTACATCAGGAGAGAATTCAATGACTGCTCACAGTTTGTAGTCATCTGCGAATTTGGTCAGCCAAAGGCCTTTGAGATTGGCTTTGACTTCCGAGAATACAGGCCAAAGACGAGCGGGCATAACGCAAAGTCCTGAGGGAGTCCACTGGTGACCAGCCTCTTTCTGGAGGTGGCCTCACTAATCCTAACTTCTTGGGTCCCACCTGTGAGCCAGCTAGCTACCCAATGTATTATAAAGGAGTTTATGCCTACATCTACAAGTTTGTTGACACTACCAAAGTGGGGCATTGTAGCAAATGCTTTAGCCAGATCTAAGTAGGCAGTATGCACTGCTTCTCCCTCATCCATTACCTTAGTGATTTTTCCAAAGAAGTCCACCAGATTCAGTATGCATGACCCTCCTTTGAAAAAGCCAGACAGGGATAGATCCAATGTCTGTAGGTTTCCTATGCCCTTGGTGATAATTTCCAAGACAATTCTTTTCACGGCCTGACTTCCAAGATGGCTACACACCAAGTATCAGCTTAATTCTAGTTCTACCAGTGTGAAAACAGAAAATCAGCAGAGAAGGCCAGTGAACTTGTATTTCTGGGTAAATTTCAGTAACTGGCTAGTAAGTGCACTGCCTAGATACCAGGAAAAAATACAGAGAACCTGAAGGAAAATCAACTACAAAAGGTGAGGAAAAAAACATTGACTGGGAAAAGTACTGCAGTTGTTCATCAAGAAGCAGTGCAAGTTCCAGACATGACTTCCAGTAACACAGAAGAAAGCATAAGACAAGTGCACACAGACCTGGTTAAAATAAACAAAACACTGATAGAATATCTCAACTCAAATAACAAAAGGCTGGAAAAAAATGGAAGAAGCTTTAAACAGATATTCAAATAAGATGATAAAACTGCAAAAATCAGAGGCTGAAACAAAGAAAAGGTTGACTGAATATGAGACTGCTCAAGAACAGACATTTCAAAAAGTAATAGAATTAGAGGACAGAGCACATGGGGAAGACCTGAGATGTTCAGCTATACGATAGAAGCTGGAAGGAACAGGCTGTATTAATTTTATGAAAGCACAATTAAGCAGCTGGACTGGTACTCCACAGTAGGAGTTGTTAATTGAAAGGGCACATCATGCGTATGTTCCAAACCTGACTATGAGAAAGCAACCTGGACTTTTAATAGTAAAGATGCAATTCTACCAGCAGGAGTTGATTTTGACAAAACTGTGGCAGAAAGACAAAGTACTAAAAGTGGGAGACAGCAGAGTGTTTGTGGAGAATGATTACCCATTGTACACCAGGCAGAAGAGAAGTAAATTTATTCCACTATTCTGGGAATGTCAAGAAGCAGGCCCAAGATTCAAACTGCTGTACCCAACTATCTTCAAAGTACTCTTCCCTGAAGGGACAGAATCATTTTTTGATGAAGTATATGCTAAGGATGACATACAACAATTTGTCCAACAAAAAGGGAGTTGTGAAACAGAAATAGATTCTGCTTCTTGCTCTTCTGGTAATAAAGACCACAGGCAGACTGTGCCAGTGAAACCTTTTCCAATATTTCAATAGAAAATGGTGGAGAGAAGGAAGGAATCTCGAGAGCTGACTTAGAAGAATCGAGAGTTAAGATGGAAATGAAGCAGAGACAAGATATGGTAGATGGAGATGAACAGGAATAAAAGCAGTAACTTGGAAACAGAAAGTGTGGAATTACAAAGCAATAATTATATATATGAAATATGACAGAACAAGAAAATCTGGAAATACTGGACTTTTATGGACTTTGCTGGACTTGTGGTGGACTCTATAAATATATGCCTTACTTCATGTCATTAATGTTAAGAAAAATACTTAGGGGAGGGGAAGAGGAGGGAGAAAGTAAACCAAGTTAAACATTTTTTCTTTAATAGCACTATTTTTGTATTGTATGATTTTTATTGTATGCCATAAAGTTTTCTCAGTTGTTTTTCAGTGTAATAGGGATACTAAAGTAAACAGGTGCTCCTGTTTTTTTTTTTATTCTCCCTTCTCTCTTTCTCCTCGTTTAGTTTTATAAAATGTAGGCACTGCAATGTTAAAAAAGTCTGGTTAAAAGAGCATGACAAAAGAAAAAATGAATGTGCTTTTTCTCATTCTTGAATGAGGGAATAAGTGGATTAAGGCCCTTAGCTTGATCCAGTAACAAGTTTTAATGAAAAGCAAGTAAATGAAAAAGAATATTGAATATTATAATGTCTTTTCTATCAAATGCATGTTTGCTCAGTAGCAATCCTGTACCTGGTCCTTACATCTCCATAGAGACAATCTGATAAAGAAATTGGCTACAATCTGATACAGAGAAATTGGCCAGAAAAAAAAGAGAAAATGGCTAGAAGATAATGTTCTCTGAAAGCATTCACGTGGTTTCACAGCTGGGAGAGCTACAAAGATAAGACAAAATCAGACAGGACTTAGTAGAAGCACAGGCTGCACCATGTGTCTTAGAATGGATAACCTTTCTTTTATGTTAATTCAAGGCAGTGAGTATGACTGTCAGTTTGAGACATCTGTTCCTATTAGGAGGGTAAAAGTTCAATATTTGAAGATGTCCATAATTTTGTGTGTTAGTATTAAGTTGATAGGTTTTAGGGGGTATTGGGGGTTTGTTTTTGTTTGAAGGCTTTCAATAAAACATAAAACGTTTTGTAAGATGTGACATAGGCTCAAACGGATACGACAAGAAAAGTGCAGTTGTGTACACTTATCATAAATGTAGAAGTTAGAGTGTATTCACTGCTGCAGTCATCACTTCTGGGTTATCCCTGCTGGCCGGCCAGAATACCAGAGTCAATGATTTTCTGCATTGGTTGCTATCGCCTGTAGTCTGACGTCAGGTCGTCAGTGCTATAAAGCAAGGCAGCCGACGCCATTACATCAGTTTTTCTTGCCCTAACCCATCAGAAGCACAAGGAAATATAGTAAAGTGGTCCTGGTGGCAAAAAACCACTATGGGAAGCTTATGCTTCTCTAGGGAAAGAGGATATAAGGGGGAAGCAGGGAGGGAAACCAGGAGTGCAACAGTGAATACACTCGAATATCTACATTTATGGTAAGTGTACATAAAGTATAGTTGTGTACCTGCCATTTATGTAGACGTTCAAGTGTATTCACTGTTGCAGTCATTACAACTGGGTTATCCTGCTGGCAGGCTACCCGCAGTCGGCCCGAGTTCCAAAGTCTGGGTCTGGCGTCGGCTGCTGTCGCCTCCTCCCTGACATCAGTGCGCCAGTTTTTCTTGCCCCAGATGTCAGGTGCCCCTAAAAAGGTAGGCTAAATTATGCCAATAAGCATGCATACACAAAAAACAACTTTTCCTTCATCTACAAGCAAATACACCACATAGGTTGTATAGAATAGAGAAGTACAGATAAGCCCCAGCAAGGAAAAGGGGGACGGTGGGTGGGTAACCCGGACTGCAGCAGTGAATACACTCGAACATCTACATTTACGGTAGGTACACAACTGTCCAGTAAAACGAAAGAACAGAGCCAAGAACAAATGACCGGCCACAAAACTGACACCACCAAGTTTAAGTAAATCCACAAACTGGTATTTAATGTAAAAACACACCAAAGAAATCACGTAGTACACAAGCGCTTTCGCTAGGATGTTCCTAGCTTTATCAAGTTATTAAACCATTCCACCATCTTGACTTAAATAGCAGCTTGCCATCAATTAAACAATTTAATAATCAATTAAAACCAAATTGAATTATGCATTTAAAAAAATATACATATATATATTTAAATAAAATGTTCAACATATAAATCCATTCATTGCACAGTGTTAAGAAATTGAAAAATTGAAAAACTTTTAGTTACCCACTACTGTGCCCCTTATTTAAATAATTTATTGATATTATTAATACTTCCATAAATTGAACACTTACGATAAATTTTCGATTGAAAAGTTTTATTACTGTAGTCTTTGTATAAATTCACATCCAAATAGTGCAATTCATGTAATTCTATTGTGTGGGTGAATTTCAAGAAGTTAGTTGAGTTGTTTATATGAGTTAGAAATTCGGATAAACTGTCCTGGGTGCCCTTCCATAGGATGCAAATGTCATCCAGAAACCTCCTGTAGAAGAGCAAATGTTGGCTCCAAGGGGGTGTGAATACATTCTCATGCTCCCATCTGTGCAGAATGATGTTGGCATAAATGGTGGCACAAGGTGCCCCCATTGCTACGCCCTTGAGCTGCTTGAAAAACTCCCCATTAAAACATACAATGTTATTTTCCAACACCATACCCATGAATTCCACAATTAAATTTGTTAGATTTGAACCCAAATCTGTTTATTTCATAAAAAATTCACCAAACCATTGCAATCCAGTATCATAAGGTATACTTGGAAACAAATCTTTTATGTCAATGGTTACCATCAATATATCTGGCTCAAAACTGTTGCATGGAACCTTTTGTAAGAATTCTCAAGAATCCCTACACACATAACTTAACAAGTGTGCGTATTTTCTTGCTACATGCTCAATAAATTTGGATAGTGGTTCTGTTATACCTCCACTACCCGCAACAATCGGTCTAAATGGTAAAGGGTCAAGCCCTTTATGCGTTTTGGGAATCCCAAATATTATAGGTGACCTAGGTTTTGGGACAAGCAGAAAATTGAACAATTTTTCATTAATAACACGCTGCCATAAATGATCATTTAAAGAGTACTTGATTTTGGACCAACAAATATGCAATTCATTTCTAGAGATCAATGTGTATTGACTATCATCCTGCAATATTTGATGGAGATGCTCATCATAATTTTTCTCATACATAAGGACAATGCCCCCCCCTTTATCGGGCTTCATAACCCTTATGTTTTCGTTCTTTAACATTTGAATAAAATCAAGCTCCACTTGCTGAAAATTGGATTTACCAGACTGAGTGTACTGTAAGTTCCTAAGGTCATCCTCTACCAGCTGTTCAAAAAGCTTGATTAACAAATGCATGGGGGGATTATACAAGCTTTTTCTATCCAAATCAGAAGATGTATGCGTTTGCTGTTTGAATAAGTGCTGTAGGTTGAGACTTCTAGTAAATAACCTAACATCAATTAAAGTAAGGGGTATGTTGCAGTTTTTAAAAGGAACAAAATGTAGCCCTTTTGTAAATACATCAAAGGCAGTGTCATCAATAACAGTTTCTGTATAGTTATAAATAGTGAAGCTAGACTTTGTGTGTAGAGTACATGCTCCATGCTTGGAGCTTACTATTGCTTCATTAATTTTTTCATTAACTTTATTAGCTCTCCTTTCAAATACATTATTCCTGCCTGCAAACATGCTCTCATTTTCTACCCTTGAGGTATCAGGAGCCATGGCAAAGCTCATGTGTTCCAAAAGCGTGACCCCTGTTGCTTCTGCTTCCACCCCACTGCTTTGCCCGGAGGTTGGTGAAAATCCTGTGCCGACCCTTTTCTTTCTTTGCCAGCCAGCCTTTCACTTCTCCTTGGTTGTTCTCCCCCCCCCCAGTTGTTAGATGTAGAGTTTTCTGTGTTATTCACATTCTGGGTCTCAGCCCTGGGTTGCCTGAATAGAGGATAGGCCACACCCTCCCTATATTCATGTAGGTCTCTCTCAAGTTTACGTATTTTTCTGTTAATCACTTTATTACAAAAAGCATCAACTTCATCAAATGTTTTACCATAATCAAGCTTAATAGACAAAAAGTTAGAATCAGTTACTATACTGTTATTTAATACATTCAAATCATTTGTGAGAATTTTTTGCTTTCCTTCGTACTCTTCAATCATGACAGTTAGCATTTCAACCCCTGCCCTGCTGAAAATATCACATAGTTTAAAATAGTACGGTGTTCCCACTTGAACATTGTTTGGAAATTTAAACATTCTTAAACCTTTTGGAATGCGTTTTACATTCACGCATTCTTTCAGATAATCCACTTCAATTTGGTTATTTTTTAGAGCATACAGTTTCTTTTTTAATTCATCAAGTTCTAGCTCAATGTTGCTTGTCTTACTAGTTTGAACAGTACCTTTAGTGAATGAGAACTGTCGCTCCATCCAGTCCTCAAAACAAAAATCATTGCGTTGCTGTTTCTTGTCAGTTCTTAAGGCGTTATTCCTCTCCATTTCGTTGGACCGTTCAGCTCGACCCGGTCCCACATCACCAACTGTCTTTCCATTAAGATTTCCCTCAGAGCCGTTTGCTAGTCCAAACGCATTGGTGCCCGAACAAGCTCCACCAAACCTGCTTGTAGCGTGTGCTGCGCGCTGCTGGCTTACCACCACTACATCCGCATCCGGTTCGTTCCTTTTCAGGAGCTTTGTAATCTCGGATAAAGCTGCTAACACAGAGTTGAACTCCGCTCGAGTTACCGGAGCATCGGAGTCAGTGTTTTTCAAAATTTCTGGTGTTTCAACCGGATCAAAGGTGTCCGCTTCAGCAGCCATAACGCTATAACACAATCCAGTAAAACGAAAGAACAGAGCCAAGAACAAATCACAAAACTGACACCACCAAGTTTAAGTAAATCCACAAACTGGTATTTAATGTAAAAACACACCAAAGAAATCACGTAGTACACAAGCGCTTTCGCTAGGATGTTCCTAGCTTTATCAAGTTATTAAACCATTCCACCATCTTGACTTAAATAGCAGCTTGCCATCAATTAAACAATTTAATAATCAGTTAAAACCAAATTGAATTATGCATTTAAAAAAATATACATATATATATTTAAATAAAATGTTCAACATATAAATCCATTCATTGCACAGTGTTAAGAAATTGAAAAATTGAAAAATAAGAAGTTATGTACCTACCATAACGTTCCATGTTAGTTGTCTTCTCTCGCCTTCTTTCTTGCTTGATGGGTTCTTTAGCTCGAGAACTCCTTTTACCAGCTCGAGGCAGCCCCATATCCCATGATGCAAGGCAGGAAGTACCCAGATCTCATTTGTTGACAAAAGGGCAATAACACCAAGCATAAACAATACTTCCCAAAGGAAGAAGAAACTCACAAATGGAAAAAGGACCAGGTCTGAATGGTCTTTAGCATTATAGTTTCTTATACAAGGTCTGTCCAGGCCAGGGGAAGGAGGGAAGAAAGAAGAGAAGACAACTAACATGGAACGTTATGGTAGGTACATAACTTAATGTTAAGTTGTCAATCGCCTATTCTTGCTTGATGGGACCGCCCTAGCACCTCTATCCTGGGTGGCTCAATGGAACAAACTCTTGAGGACTGTAGAGCCAAAACTGGCTCTGTCCCTGGAGGCCAAGTCCAATTTGTAATGGGAAACAAAAGTGTGAGGAGTGGCCCAAGTGGCGCTGCACAAATAGTGTCTAAAGGCAGTCTAGCTTGAAAAGCTGTAGAAGTAGCTAAACTCCTAGTTGAATGTGCTTTAGGTTTTGAGCACAGCTGTTTTCCCCTGATCGTATAAATTTCAGTGATGACCGAAGAAAGCCATCTGGACAAAGTCACTTTAGAAACAGGAAGGCCTTTTTATTATCCGCATAGGAAACAAAAGTTGATCAGATTTTCTAAATTTTTTGTTCTGTCCAAATAATATCTAAGCTGACGGTGGACGTCAAGATAATGTAGCTTTTGTTCAGCTCTATCTGAATAGTTAGGAAAAATACAGGAGATCAATAGATTGATTCAGATTGTTTTTCAAGCGACCTTAGGTAAAAAGGATGGATTAGTTCTCAAAGATACTCTGTCTTTGTGAAAAATCAAAGAGCATGAAGTTCAGACACCCTCCTGGCAGATGTAATAGCCACTAGGAATAAAGTTTTCCAAGAAAGATATTTCAGGAACAAGAAACAGCTGGAAGAATCAAGGATGTCAGCACTAAATTTAAATCCCACTGAGGAGGAGGATTCCTGATTGGAGGCTTTAGTAGGAAAAAAAGGCCCTGCAGAGCCTATGGGACATAATATTATGATCTGCTATCCCGACATGAAAATTAGAAATAGCAGCCAACTGAACTCTGACTGTGGAAGAAGAGGAGCCTGCATGGAAAATCTCTGCTAAGAAGTCCAGAACTGCCTGAACAGGGGCAGTAAAAGGATCAATATTTTGGGCCTTAGCCCAATAAGAGAAACGTTCCATTTGCTTGTGTAAATCCTCCTGGTAGAGGATTTTAGTGAAGTACTATGATATCTCTAACTGGGTTAGAGATCAAAGGAAGCCTGGCTAAGGAAGGAAGTGGAGCAACCATGCTGTGAGGTTGAGAGAAGGGATTGACCGGTGCAGCTGACCGGATTGGTGAATCAGTAGATCTGGCACTGGGTCCAGATGCCACGGCTGCACCAAAAGGTGATGATGGAGGAACGGGAACCAAACTTGTCGAGGCCAGTAAGGGGCAATGAGAATCAATTTGGCTCTCAAACGGTAGCTTTCTGGATCACCTGAGGGATCAGAGGAAAAGGAGGAAGGCATAAAGAAGTCCCTGGGGCCAATCCTGGGTCAGAGCGTCTCTGGGGATGGCCTGATAGAGGAAGAGGCTGAAGAAGTCTGGACATTTGCTGTTTTGGGGAGTAGCAAAAGATCGCAACATGGACGACCCCATTCCAGAAAAATCTCTTCCGCTATGGATTGCTTGAGAGACCACTCGTGAGGCATGAGAATAGCTCTGCTCAATCTGTCCGCTATAATGTTGGTTTTCCCAGGGATATGCGTTGCTACCAGAAACCGATGAGAGGAGATCGCCCATTGCCATAGTCTGAGCGCTTCGACACAAGGGGTAGGACTTGGTTCCGCCCTGTTTGTTGATATACCAAACTACAGACATGTTGTCTGTGTGGACTGCAATTGTCCCTATGGGAAGAAAGTCGTTGAGGGCTTGCAACGTTAAAAGCACTGCTCTCATCTCCAGGACATTTATGTGCAGATGGTACTCGAACGGTTGCCACGTCCCATGAACCATCCTGCCCTGATAATGACCCCCACCCGATCAGGGAGGCATCCATGGTGACAGTGGCTATCGGGACGGAGGTACAAAGCACCTGCCTTGGTGAACCTGAGACGATGTGATCCACCAAGCAAGATGTTCTTTGCATGTTTGTGTCACCAGAATCTGGTGACGCATTGGGAGTTGCTGGTATGACCACTGTGTGAACAGCATCCACTGAAGGCATGTAGAATCGAGCCAGAGGAAGAAGAGTGATGGCCGCAGCCATAAGACCTAACACCTTTAGAACCATTCTGGCCTGTACCTTCTTGCTGGCCAGAATGATCCTGACATGAGTCTGAATGTCTGAAACTCTTTGTTCTGTAAGGGTAGCTGACATCCGAACAGTGTTTAAGTTTGCCTATGAAGGTAATAGACTGGCAGGGCGATAAGGATGACTTTTCGTAGTTGACTGAGATGCCCAAATGAGAACAAAGGTCTATTGTGTAATCCCTGGCTTGTATAAGCTGATGCCTGGTGGTGGCTGACAGGAGCCAGGGAAACACCTGGAATCCTTGACGTCTCAGGTGAGCCGTGACCACTGCCATGCATTTGGTGAACACTCTGGGGCTGTAGTGAGACCAAAGGGCAGGGCTCTGAACTGAAATGACTGGACGCGGAGAAATCTCCTGGGCGTCTGTGAATTTTGATGTGATAGTACGCATCCTGAAGATCTATTGAGCACATCCAGTTGTCCTTCTGTAAGAAGGGTAGAATTGACTGAAGAGTGACCATTCGAATCTTGTCTTCCTGACAGACTTGTTGAGTCTGCTGAGATCCAATATTGGTCTCCAGTCTCCCGTCTTTTTGGGGACCAAAAAGAACCTTGAGTAGATTCGGGCTCTGAATGGTCTATTGTAACTGGCTGAATGGCTCTTTTTTGCAGTAGTTTTGCGATCTCTAACTCTGCAATGTCCCTTAGACCGGGTGGTACATCTGGAAGGGAAGTTGAGGGGAAGGGACTTTCCTCGAAAGGAATTATGTAACCCTTGGATATGATCGACTGTACCCATCTGTCTTTTTTTTGAGCGAGGGAATGCCAGGCTTCTGGGTACAGTGATAATCTTCCCCCGACTGCCTCCAAGGAGGGACAGCCAACACCTCAGGGATGCTGAAAGGGCTTCTCAGGAAGAAACTCCCTGTTGCCCTGATTCTTGGACCCCTCTGCCTCTAGAGCGTCTGTTGTTGTTACCCCCTCTGCCTCTAGGGGTAAACTGACCACGTGAATCTGGCGTGACTCCTTGAGATTTACGGAACCACATCTTCCCACCCTTCTGTCCTTTGGGATAAGGCCTAGAAGGGGTGGAAAACGGACTCCAACAGCAGAAAGAGTCTTGCCGTCCTGCTCACACCTGGTCAAGGTTTCCTTCACCTGAGGGCCAAACAAAGCTGACCCATCAAAGGGAGAATTTGTGAAGGACGCCTTAAAGGGATCAAAATCACATAGCCGCATCCAGGCTTGGCGTCTAAGAGCCACACCTGTCCATCAGCAGCATAAGATATTAGCCGCATGGAGGAGTTAGCAATGGAATTGAGGGTTCCTAGCTGCGAAGCAATCTTTTCTTGGGCCCCTGCAGCTGTAGGATCCTGAACTACTTCTCCCAGCTCCTTCAGGATATCTCTGGAGTCTGGTGAAGTGACAAAGATAATTCAGCGAGCATAGCAAAGGTCGCTGAGGAAAACATCTATCCATGGTCCTAGAGTCCTTATTAGGAGGATGGACGGCACGGAAGGATCTGCAAGTTCCTTTTGGTGGCCGCAGCCACCACCATGGCATCAGCGGGGACACCCTTTGTAAGGAATTGTTTGTCACTAGGGGCAGTTATAAATTTAGAAGGCCTCCTAGGGACTGGCTCTACAGAGTCAGGAGCTGTCCACGCTATAACCTGCATAAGGGGGAGACACCCAGGAGGTGGAGGGCCGAGATCCAAACGCCTCTAGGTATACTGACTCATCCTCAGAGGGATTGTTGGTGGGCCAGTTTCCCTCTGTTTCAGAAGTTCTAGGATGTCTGAGAAGGAGACATCCTCAGAGGGGATCTAGGGATCCCTCTGACTCATCAAAGTCAGTATCCAAGTGACAGACTCAGGGAGTCTACATGCTTCACAAGTCCTCTTCCTAGGAGGATCTCCAAACATCAGGAGAATCCTCGGAAGAGGGGAAATTCCCAATGGGGAAACCTGAGGCGGAGGATCTCTGGGTCCTGTAGCAAGAGAAGTGGCAGAGATGTCAACAGGTACAATAGAGGGAGGAGCTACGGAAGAGACTGCTGACTGATACCAGTGGCCAGTACACTCTTCATCACCTCAATGCTCCCTCCCAGGCAGGTCCGAGAGACCCCCGTTCAAGAGCTAGGAACCCAGGGCCACGGAAGTCTCCGAGGCAGATGTCGGAGCCGAGCTCACCAAGGCCGAGGCTCCAAGGACAAGGGTCGATGCCACTCACCCCTCGGAGGAGACCATGGAAGCCCGACCACGAATCCCTCTAAGGAAGAGGAGATAAGAGTAGGGGCTGAAGGAACAGAAGGGGTATCCGCCTCCAGCCGTAGCAGTAACCATGCCCGAAGACTCCAACTCCAAGCTCTGGGGTAGAGTTGAAGGAGGAACTGTAACGGGTGTGGACCAACAGTCGCCTGCTGAGACGGACTGTGTAGCATTTGGGCCAGTACCTGTGACTTGAGCAATCTACTGACCACTCTCTAGGTCATGGTCTGACAACCTGGATGACCTTGAAGATCGGCTCCGATGGCTCCGTTCGATAGAAGCGAGGCGAGCCGAAAAGTATCGGCTCCAAGGAAGGAGACCTCGACCTCTTCCTGGAATGGGTCATCGGAGCCGATATTACCGATCCTGTCGGCACCGATCTGAGCCGCAGAACGCCGATGTATCGGCTCCAGCCGGAGCCGATACAGCCACCAAAGTAACGGTGTCGGAGCCGATCGAGCAGACACCGATGCCTGTGCCATGGGTGTCGGAGCGTGGGTGTCGGCGAACCGACACCACAGTGATCAGAGATTCGCACCGATAGCCATGGATCAGAATCGGCTCCAGCCCCACAGGCTTAGAAACAGAAGCCTGGGTCTTGGCAGATTTAGTTGATTTCCCTGAGAATCAACTTATTCCTTCTCTCCTGCAGGACTCTCTGGCTGAAGGAGTGACAAATAGCACAGGAGTCCTGCAGGTGAAGAGGGCTAAACAGTACAGGCAAGAAGTGTGACCGTCTGTCAGAGACATCTTCTGACAGCACGAGTCACACTTCTTGAAACCTGAAACCCTCTCTTTAGACATGGTGCCTAACAAAACACACACACACCAGTCAATTAAATTAAACTAATACCAAAAGGTATTTAGTAAAAAATACCAACACACACACCCTAACAGGGGGGGGATGGGATAGGGAAATTAACTGACTAAAAAAAATTTAAAAGAGACAGGGATTTCTGTCAGAAAAAGTTAAATTTAAAGTTAAACTATCAAAACAAATAGTTTTTAACTAAAAAGGGGCTTAAATGTCACAAATGTGAATTACTTACCAGGAGCTGGTAAAGAGAAGACCTCCCAAGCGGCAAACGAGATCTGGGTACTTCCTGCCTTGCATCATGGGATATGGGGCTGCCTCGAGCTGGTAAAAGGAGTTCTCGAGCTAAAGCAAACCCATCAAGCAAGAATGAAGGCGAGATTGACAACTTAACATCTTTTAGTTACCCACTACTGTGCCCCTTATTTAAATAATTTATTGATATTATTAATACTTCCATAAATTGAACACTTAAAAACATTGTTTTACCAAAAAAACATTTTGCCATGTTTATACATGATTACATGCCTGTGAATAAAAGGGCTCTACAATAGGTCTACAAACCATGCCCTGTACAGTGAACAGAATGTACAAATTACATCTGTGTGTGGATGTTAAAATGAATGCATATGTTTTAATGGGGAGTTTTTCAAGCAGCTCAAGGGCGTAGCAATGGGGGCACCTTGTGCCACCATTTATGCCAACATCATTCTGCACAGATGGGAGCATGAGAATGTATTCACACCCCCTTGGAGCCAACATTTGCTCTTCTACAGGAGGTTTCTGGATGACATTTGCATCCTATGGAAGGGCACCCAGGACAGTTTATCCGAATTTCTAACTCATATAAACAACTCAACTAACTTCTTGAAATTCACCCACACAATAGAATTACATGAATTGCACTATTTGGATGTGAATTTATACAAAGACTACAGTAATAAAACTTTTCAATCGAAAATTTATCGTAAGGCCTCATTTTCGAACTCGTTTCTGCATTTCCAAAGTGCCCACCCTTTTCCCCAAAAAAAGGGGATTCTCAAAGGTCAATTAATTAGGGCCTCGAGAATATGCAGTACAGAGAAGGATTTTCAAAATGAGGTTATGCTGTTGCAAAAAATGTTTTTGGAAAGGGGTTACCCCTTGGATTTATTTCAGGTTTTATGTAATGAAGTGAACAGTAAAAGAGGTACATTGTATTCCCCTTTATTGGGAAAAGAGTTCATTAGGGATCAACTAGTTACTGAAAAGGACAAGATCAATGAAAAAAATAATGAATTCATGGGACCTAAATTTATATACACCTTTTGTAGTCAAGCAGATGATATAGAGAGAACAATTATAAAGTTTTGGCCACTTTTAACAGCACATGAAGAATTTAAAAGCATTCTACCGAGTAGACCGAAATTTATTAGAAAGAAGGGGGTTAATTTGAAACATATGTTTGAAAGAAAACCAATTTTAGATAATTCAAAAAAACCTGGCACATTTAAATGCGGTGCATGCCAACAATGCCATGCAATTCTGAATGGAAAAGGTATATACCTACCCTCTAGAAAGATGAGAGTTGTCTCCCCCATGCATTTCACATGCAATTCGAGAGGGGTGGTATATTTAGCTGTGTGTATGTTTTGCAAAAGTTTTTATGTGGGAAAGACGGAAAGGGAAATCAAGAGAAGAATGTATGAACATTTTTATGAGATGAGCAAAAGCAAGGAAACAAATGCTCTTTTTAAGCATTCCCTCACATGTCCCAATAATAATTTCAAATTTATGATTCTGGAACAGATCAACAGGGACTTGAGAGGTGGGGATTGGGAAGCTACCCTAGAATATAGGGAGCTAGTGTGGCAGCTTAAGTTAAATGCAGCAAGCTGGCCTGGTTTAAACGATGCTATCAGTATAAAACCCATTCTAAAATTAAGAAGGGCCAGATTATAAGTGGATTTTTTTCATTACTGACTTTATGCTCATGTATAGCCACAAGCTTCCCCGGTGGATTATACTAGGACACGAATATGGCTTGATTTGCCTAGGCATATGTTTTTCCTTTTTCTTCTGGTTGTTGATTATTTCAATGCATTTTGGTTGACCACTGGATCTGTCTGTACACACATGCATTCATTTTAACATCCACACACAGATGTAATTTGTACATTCTGTTCACTGTACAGGGCATGGTTTGTAGACCTATTGTAGAGCCCTTTTATTCACAGGCATGTAATCATGTATAAACATGGCAAAATGTTTTTTTGGTAAAACAATGTTTTTAAGTGTTCAATTTATGGAAGTATTAATAATATCAATAAATTATTTAAATAAGGGGCACAGTAGTGGGTAACTAAAAGTTTTTCAATTTTTCAATTTCTTAACACTGTGCAATGAATGGATTTATATGTTGAACATTTTATTTAAATATATATATGTATATTTTTTTAAATGCATAATTCAATTTGGTTTTAATTGATTATTAAATTGTTTAATTGATGGCAAGCTGCTATTTAAGTCAAGATGGTGGAATGGTTTAATAACTTGATAAAGCTAGGAACATCCTAGCGAAAGCGCTTGTGTACTACGTGATTTCTTTGGTGTGTTTTTACATTAAATACCAGTTTGTGGATTTACTTAAACTTGGTGGTGTCAGTTTTGTGGCCGGTCATTTGTTCTAGGTACACAACTGTACTATGTTTATCGTGTTTCACTAATGTAGTCATTACAATTGGGTTGAATCCCAAAGCTAAGGTTGGGAGACTGGCTAAAGAGGATTAGGAGAGGCTATCAGGCCCTGCAGAACTCCAGTGGCAAAGCCTGCCCTGGATTTAGAGTAGAGAGGTAAGTGATAGTGCTTTGTAAAAGTATGCACTGAACTCCAAGTTGCAGCCTCTAAGATGTCTTTGGTTGGTACTCCTCTGAGGAAGGCTGCTGAAGTGGCTGCTGCTCTGGTTGAATGTGGCCTAATGCCCTTAGGGACTGATTTGCCATGTTGTGAATAGCAGAAATGAATGCAGTGGCCTATCCACTTTGAAATAGTCTGTTTTGAGATAGGCTTTCCTTGTGATCCTGCAGCATATGCCACTAGAAGTTGTTCAGTCTTTCTGAAAGCTTTAGTTCTATCCAAGTAGAAGCATAGCTGCCTGTGAATGTCCAGAGAATGCAGAAGTCTCTCATCCTTATTCTGTGGGTTTGGGTAAAAGGTAGGCAAATGAATTGTTTGGTTAAGGGCCAAACTGGACACTACCTTAGGCATAAATGTAGGGTTTGTCCTTAGAGAAACCCTGTCAGGATGGAAAATGATAAAGGGTTCCACAGCCATGAGTGCCTGCAACTCTGAGACTCATATAGCTGAAGTTATTGCTAGGAGCAGAGCTGTTTTCCAGGATAAGAATTTTATATCAGCTGCAGAGGCTGGCTCAAATGGAGGCAATGTGAGTTTTTCCAAGACATAGTTGAGGTCCCAAGCAGGTAATGGAGCTCTCCTTGGAGGTCTTATGTTTTTGGCTCCTCTGATACTGCCTTAGCAATGGATGACAGAAAATAGGTGGTTCTGTATTGTAATGAGCTGAAATGGCAGAGGCATGAATTTTAACTGATGAAAAGGAAAGGCCTTTATCCAGCATCTCAGTTAAGTATCGCAAAATCTGAGGAATATTTGGAACAGTTGTGTCAATACATAGTGCCTGGTTCCAAGCACAGAATATCTTCCATTTTTCTGCATAAGATTTTCTGGTGCGCATAAGATTTTCTGGTGCTAGGCCTCCTGGCTTCTAAGATAACATCCATCACTGCTTTAGAGAGTGGTGTGTCTTGAATGGCTACATTATCCGCCATGCTGCCAGGTTTAAGGTCTTGATTTGGCTGTGCAGTATCTGACTGTCTTGTTGGGTCAATAAGTGAGGAATTTTACATAATGCCCAAGCTGGGCATTGAGACAAGCTCTTTAGGATTGGGTACCAGTGCTGGCATGGCCAGTTTGGGGCAATCAGTATCATTTTTGGCTTCTCTTGTCTGACCTTGAAGAGTACCTTGGGGAGGAGAGGCAGAGGAGGAAAGGCATATACTGACAGGTTTTTCCAGCTGAAAGATAGAGCATCCACTTTCCATGCTTGCTTGTGATAAGTCCTTGTGCAGAATCTTTGTAATTGGCAGTTGTGAGGGGAGGCAAATAGGTCTATGTCCGGGCATCCCCAGTTCCTTGTTATAATGCTGAAGACTTGTGGATCCAATTTCCACTCGTGGGGATCCATTAGGTTTCTGCTTAGTTCGTCTGCCGGAGTATTTACTCTTCCTGGCAGGAACTGTGCTTGCAGATGTACTTGGTAAGTCAGTGCTGTGTCCCACAAGTTCATGGCTAGTCTGCAGAGTGGGTAGGAATGCGTACCCCCCTGCTTGTTTATGTACCACATGACTGTAGTATCATCCATCTTTATCAGTAGTTGTCCTGGATGAAGATGATCCTTGAAGGCTGTCAGGGTATTCTGAACAGCTAGCATCTCTTTTTAATTGATATGTAGATGCTTTTAACTTGCGGACCATGTGCCTTGAGTACATCTTCCTGCCATATGGGCCCCCCAGGCATAATCTGATGCATCTGTTGTCAATGTCTGCCTGGCTGTGGGTAAGGAGAATGGCTGTCCCGTGTTGAGGTGACATGCTCTTGCCCACCATCAAAATTCCTGCTGCAGGCAGGGAATGAGGGTAATTATTGTTTCCAGGCTATGGCAATGTTAAGTCCAAACACTTTTCAGATACCATTAAAGTTTCCTCATATGCAGTCTTGCATATGGAATTAGCACTATGCAGGATGCCATGAAGCCCAAAGCCTGCAGAATTTTTCTTGCAGATAACTGGGTCTTTGTTGCCAACATTTCGAAATAAGTAGTCAGTTGTCTATGTTTGTCTGGCGTGAGATAAGCCATCTGGGCAGTTGTATTTAAGCTTGCACCCAGGAATATTATCTCTTGAGAGGGTACGAGCTTTGATTTCTTTTCGTTTACTGTGTACCCTAGACCTGTTAGTAATCTTTTTACAAATGCCAGATGCTGTAATAGGATGTCCTTGTTCTCTGCTTGAATAAGGCAGTCGTCCAAGTAAGGATATATTTGTATTCCTCTTTGTCTGCAAAATGCAATTACTGGTGCCAGGTATTTTGTGAAGACCCTGGGCGCAGTAGATAAGCCAAAGGGCAGTGCAGAGAAATGGTAATGCGTTGAGCCAGCTATAAATCTGAGGTACCTTCTGCATGATTGTCTGATTGGGACATGCAGGTATGCCTCTTTTAGGTCTAAAGTCACAAGCCAAGCCTTCTTGCCCAGCATGGGCAGAAGCTGCTGCAGAGTTAACATTTTGAATTTTGGAATATCCAGGAATGTGTTTAGGATGGACCGGTCCAGTATTGGTCTCCAGGCTTTGTCCTTTCTGGGTACCAAGAATAGCCTTGAGTAAAATCCTTGTCCCTGCTCTTGCTGTGGTACTTGCTGAATGGCTCTCATGTACATGAGGGATGAAACTTGCTTTTGTGCCTCTGCCTATTGATTGTGTGGCAGGTCTGGCATACCATTTGGCCTTGGCAGGGTGTGAAAGTGGAACCTGTAGCCTTGAGATACGATATTCAAGACCCACTTGTCCTGGGTGATCATGTGCCAATTTTGTGAAAAAAGTGCTAGTTTTCCTCCCAAAGGAGCTGCCAGAAGATAAGTGCTTGGTGCTGGCAGGGGAAAGTCATTGAGACTGTTTCCTGTATGGCTGTGATTTTTCCTCTCAGCTTTTGGAGGAAGAAGCACCCCATTGTTTAGGCCTGTATGAGCCATGGGGCTGTGATCTGCCTCTGGGGCGTCTTTGTGGCCTGTCTGACAATGGAAAGGACCAATTCTTTGTAGACCAGTTCCTGCTAAATCTGGGAGGCTGTACCTGTAAGAAATCCTTCAATGTTTGCATAGATTTAGCTTTGTCCTCCATTTTCTTCAACACCTCTTCTGCTTTAACACCAAACAAGGAATCATGTTGTAATGGAGCATCTAAAAGCTTTGCTTTAACATGAGCGGGCAGATTCTGTTCTTTTAACCAAGCGTGTCTCCTAATGACAGAACCTGTAACTGTGGCCCTACAGGAGGCCTCTAAAGAATCAAAACCACATTGCAAAGTATGCTTTCCCACTTGTTCAGCTGCATGCAATAAATCCTGCATTTATTTGTTTTCTGCACATTCTGAATTTGTCAACATTTTTTGTTTAAGCTGTGACAGAAGATATTCCTGATATTTAAGCATATGAAACTGGCAATTTAAAGCTCTTACAGCCAAGGTAGCAGAAGTATAAATCTTTTTCCCCCATATGTCCAGGGCCCTTGAATCCCTATCAGAGGGGATAGGGTTTTTTGCAGTGGAAGCCTTGACCCCCTTGGGACCCTGAGAAATAGTTTCTGGGTCAGCAGCAGGGTTTTTGTAAAGAAATGTATGAGAAGCAGGAACCCTGTAGTATCTGTCTGGCTTAACAGGAGCTGGAGGTAAAGAGTCAGGAGACAGACCGGACTCTGAGAATACATCATCTACAATGTCTAAAACAGGAGGAATAGCCAGGGGGCCTTGCTGGGATAATAAAAGGAAGTCCCTGAGCCTTTTCTTGGATTCTGAGTAATCCTGGCTCTCCCAATGGAAATGCTCCCTCATAGTATGCAGGGTCTCACCAAAAGAATAATCCTCAGGAGGAGACGCTGAAGGGATAGATTCTTCAGCATCGGAATCCTCATAGGGAGGAAGGGAATATTCCTGTTCAGAAGAGGAATCAGAAGAAATGGAAACCTGATCTGAAGATTCATATTCTATATCTTGCCTAGGCCTCTAATCAGGAGGGGGTGGGGAACCCCTGATCAAAGTAATTAGGTCTTCGGTCATTTTAAGCATCTGTATTTTAGGCATGGAGGCCTGTCCAGGAGAATGCTGTACTTGTTTCTTTGTCTTTAGAGCTGTTTTAGTCTTTGTCTTTGAAGCTGAAGATGGCTTTACATATAACTATGTGGGCCTGAAAACACCCTCAGAAGCCGATGCCTGCTCAGCAGCTCCGGACCCATCTGAGGGAATAGTTTCCAAGTGTCCAATACCTTGAGTTTCCAGAGGCCTAGTCGGCTCCACGTGGGAGTCGGAAGCGGCCTGTGGCTCTGAGGTAGCAGGCGTCAGGGGCTGCAAAGGTGCCTCACTGAGAACTGGCGACAGGCCTAAACGAAGCCTCGTCGCCGGTTTTGGACCTCGGATGCCTGTCCTTTTCTTTGCGCTTTTTATAAACTCCGGTAGTCGGCTGATCTGACGGCATTATATAATTGAATATTCTGCCAAAGTAATGCAATGCAAAATCGTACCGACGCTTAATAGTGCGTTGGTTAAATCTAGCACAAAACCGACAACTAGCAACGTCGTGGTCAGGGCCTAGGCAAGGAATACAGTAAGAATGAAAATCCTTATGAGGTATTTGCTTCCCACAAGAAATACAATTATTAACTTTTTCTGACATCGGTCTGGAGCAAGAAAAAAGTTTCCCCAACGGGGTACTTAGCTTTAATGAAGACTTCGGATCTGAAATTTGAATTTGAAAATCTCAGGAGTCGGCCGATTGGCACTTGTGAACTGCTTTTGCTTCGGGCACCGCGCGGCAAGAAAGACTGGAGAAAATGGCATCGGCTGCGTCTTTTGTACCCCTGGTGCACTGACGTCAGGGAGGAGGCGACAGCAGCTGATGCCGGACCCAGACTTTGGAACTCGGGCTGACTGCGGGTAGCCTGCCAGCAAGATAACCCAATTGTAATGACTGCAACAGTGAAACACAATGAACATCTGTACTATGTTCTTCACTGTTTCACTGTTGCAGTCATCACTTGTGGGAGGATTCCCAAAGCTGAGGAAAGCAGTGGCAGGATTAGTCAGAGCCCTAGGCATGGGTCAGCAAGCCCTACAGAACTACAGAGGCAAATCCTGCCCTAGCCTTAGAGAAAAGAGATAGGTGGTAATGCTTTGTAATGGGACAGAAGTCGAAGTGGCAGCTTCTAAGATGTCCCTGGTGAACTAAAACAAAGAGTGAGAAGGTCACACTGAAAAAACAATCAGTAAAAACTAAATGAAAACTCCAGCCAAGATAGAATTTCCAATGAGTGACCTCCCAAACCTCCTGTAACAGAGGCACATTAAATATATGCAAATGACCCTTATGAATATAAGGTGTTTCAGCTATATGGAAATTCTGATTGCCCATGACTTTTAGTTTTAAGTTGTTTTAATGGACAACTTCAGGCCAATAAAGCCAAACCCCACTAGCTACTGATATGCATATTTCGGCCTTCTTCATCAGCATACCACAAGCAGACTGTTTGACTAAGATAAGAAACACGGGGCTGTTTTTCCCAGCTGATGTCCATTATCATTAGGGTGACTGCAAAATATCCCAACTAACAAATTAAAACAAAGAGTGAGAAGGTCACACTGAAAAAACAATGAGTAAAAACTAAATGAAAACTCCAGCCAAGCTAGAACTTCCAATGAGTGACCTCCCAAACCTCCTGTAACAGAGCACATGGGATATATGCAAATGACCCTTATGAACATCAGGTGTTAGTTGGGATATTTTGCAGTCACCCTAATGATAATGGACATCAGCTGGGTATAACAGACCTGTGTTTCTTATGCAAACTCTCTGCTTGTGCTATGCTAACGAGGTTATAAGAAGGCCGAAATATTCATATCCATAGCTAGTGGGGTTTGGCTTTATTGGGCTGAAATTGTCCATTAAAACAACTTCAAACGTAAAAGTCATGGGAGATCAGAATTGCCATATAGTTGAAACATCTGATGTTCATAAGGGTCATTTGCATATATCCCATGTGCCTCTGTTACAGGAGGTTTGGGAGGTCACTCATTGGAAGATGTCCCTGGTGGGAACTCTCCTGAGGAATGCTGTGGAAGTGGAGGC
Organism: Protopterus annectens; assembly: GCF_019279795.1. NCBI lineage: Eukaryota > Metazoa > Chordata > Ceratodontiformes > Protopteridae > Protopterus > Protopterus annectens. Next base: position 532,298,478 of record NC_056741.1, read on the forward strand.
TGCCCTAGTGGAATGGATACAAACAGACCTAGAGGGTGGTTTCCCATGCAGTCTGTAGCAGAAATGGATACAGTGTGATATCTACTTAGAAATGGTTTGCTTGGAATGGGCTTCCCCTCTGCCCCTGGGGCAAAGCTGACAAGAAGCTGGTCTGTTTTTCTGAAGGGTTTAGTATGGTCCAGGTAGTATCTGAGTTGTCTGTGCACGTCTAGTGAGGGGAGAATTCTTTCCGCCTTGTTTGGAGGGTTAGGAAAGAAGGTGGGTAGATGTATGGCCTGGTTGAGGGTCACATCAGATACCACCTGTACTGTTGGACATAAAGGAGGGGTTAGTCCTGAGGAAGACCCTGTCTGCATGGAAAATGATGAAAGGCTCAACGGTCATGAGTGCCTGAAGTTCTGAAACACTTCTGGCTGAGGTAATAGCTAGTAGTAAAGCAGTCTTCCAGAAGAGGAATTTCAATTTTGCTGAAGCAGCAGGTTCAAATGGTGGTAAGGTTAGTTTTTGTAAAACATAATTCAGGTCCCAGGGTGGCATGGGTGGCCTTTTGGGAAGTCAGATACTAAAAGCCGCTCTGAGGAATTGTTTAATCAAAGGATGTGAGAAGAGGGGGCTGGTCTGTTTTGAAATGGCGGAGGCATGGATTTTAATAGAAGAGAAGGAGAGGCCCCTATTCAGTAACTCAGCTAGGTAGTCCAGGATAAGAGGTTGTGAGGTACTGCCCTCTCTGAACTGGCTCCAGAAGTAGAATCTTTTCCATTTCCCTGCGTAAGACTTTCTGGTGCTGGGCCTTCTGCTTAACAGGGACCCCTTGTTTGCTTTTAAAGTATTAGCCATTCTGATAGTTTGAGAGTCTGCAAGTCTGGGTGCAGCATCCCCCCTCCCCCCTACCTGGGTCAAGAGGTCTGAGATCAGGGGAAACTACCTGGGAGGCTGTAATCTCAGGCTGCGCAATAAGGGGTACCAATGCTGTCTGGACCAATCTGGAGCAATAAGGATGGCCTTTGGTCTCTCCTCCCTTATCTTGATCAGTACCTTGGGAAGAAGAGGTAGAGGAGGTATTGCGTAAACAAAGAGGGAGTTCCAGGGGAAGGTCAAGGCATCCACCTTCTACGCTAGGTGGTGATACTCCCTGATACAGAATTTTTTTTTTTTGGCTGGTGGTTGAGGTGCGAAGCAAAGAGATCCACCTCCGGAGTTCCCCACTCCTGAATGACTTGCAAAAATATTTTTCTGTGGAGCTGCCATTCGTGGGGTCTAATAAATTTTTGCTTAGGTGGTCTGCCAGGGTGTTGTTGATCCCTGGTGGGTACTGGGCAATTAGGTGTAATCCCATGGAAGAGGCCGTCAGCCAGAGGTTCATGGCTAGTCTGCACAGAGGGTAAGATTGGGTCCCTCCCTGTTAGTTGATATACCACATTACTGTGGTGTTGTCTGTTTTGATAAGGAGAACCCCTGGCCTGAGATGGGGTTTGAAGGATGTCAGAACCTTTTGTACTGCCATAATTTCCTTTTGATTGATGTGTAAGGGAAGGTGCTGGGCATCCCAAAGACCTTGGGTGCATCTGTCTACTAAGTGAGCGCCCCAAGCAATGTCTGAGGCATCAGTGGTGATGGTCTGGCCAGTAGGGTGGAGTATGAAGGGAGGACCATTGTTCTTGGCACAGGCCCCTGCCCACAAGAGAAACTTGGTCCTTATACAGGGGATCAGAGGGAGAGAGGTCTCTAGAGGTTGACAGTGCTGACACCAAAGTTTCTTTAGATACCACTGAAGTTTCCTCATATGAAGCCTGGCCAGAGGAATTAGAAGGATGCAAGATGCCATGTGCCCCAAGGCTTGCACTAACTTCCTCGCAGTGAGGTGACTTCTGGAAGCCAGCTGAGTAAAGTAGAGAGGCATGAAGCTCTGCTTTTCTGCGGAATAGGAAGGCCATTTGGGATGCTGTGTCCAGCAGTGCTCCCAAGAAAATGATCTTCCTGGAGGGTGTTTGCTTTGATTTCTTCTCGTTGATAGTGAACCCTATTGAAGTTAGGAGGGTTTTGACAAAGAGAAGGTCCTGCAGCAATTTTTCTTTGCATTATGCCTGAATGAGGCAGTCCTCCAGATAAGGGTAAATCTGTATATTTCTCCATCTGCAAAATGCTGTGGCCAGGGCTAAGCATTTGGTAAATACACTGGGTGCAGTATGTAAGCCAAAGGGTAGCGCAGAGAACTGAAAGTGTTGTGAGCCTGATCTGAAGCGCAGGAATTTCCTGCAGGATTCCCTTATGGGGATGTGGCGGTAGGCATCTTTTAGATCTAGGGTCACTAGCCAGGGATTTTTTGTCAGCATAAGCAGCAGCTGCTGCAAAGTCAGCATTTTGAATTTGGGGACCACCAGGGAGGTGTTTAGAATGTATAATTCAATGATGGGGCGCCAAGTGCCCTCTTTTCTGGGAACAAGGAATAGTCTGGAATAAAAGCCTTTGCCTGTTTGATCTGAGGGGACAGGATTTACTGCCCCCTGGGATATGAGAGTTTGGACCTGTTTCAATGCCTCTGCCCAATGATTTGGAGGTAAGCCTGGGTACCCTCTTGGAATTGGGAGTTCAGTGAAAGAGACTTTGTATCCTTAAAAAATTATCTTTAAGACCCATTGGTCCTTTGTTACAGAAAGCCAATTTTCTTTGCAGAGGGAGAGCCTTCCTCCTAACTTTTGGCGTGTGAAAGGAGGGGAGAGGGAGCCACAGAGTTTTTTCATAGAAGGGTGGCGTAGATCTCCCTGCCTTTGGGGCGGAAGTGGGACACTGTTTGGTTCTCTGCTGCCCCTGGGACAGGAGCCTGGGTGGACTGTCCCTGTGGGGCTTACCTTGGCCTTGTCTGCTAGGTTCAGGGAAGGACCAGTGCTTAGAGGGAAAGTTCCTGGTGACCCTGGGAGGTTGAACCTGAAAGAAATATTTTACTGTTTGCATAGATTTTGCTTTGCCTTCCATCTTTTTAAGCACCTCTTCTGCTTTTGCACCAAACAAGTGGTCCTTATCCAGGGATGCATCAAACAGTTTAGACTGGATATGATCAGGGAGAGGTTGTTCCTTTAACCATGCATGTCTCCTAATGAAAGATCCCGACACTACTGCCCTGCTTGAGGCTTCTAGGGCACCATATCCAGTGTAATGAGTGTTTGGCCACTTGACAAGTAGAGTGCAGTAAATCTGCTAACTCTTTCAAATTGGCACAGTCAGGAAAAGTTGAAATATTTTGTTTTAATAGTTCCAAAGTGCGTTGTTGATATTTTAACATATGGAACTGACAGTTGAGTGCTCTGATAGCTAAGGTTGCAGAGGTGTATGCATTTGTACCCCATCTGTCCAGAGCTCTGGAATCCTTGTCAGAAGGAATAGGATTTTTGGCAGAACTAGTCTTAGCTACTTTAGGCCCCTGTGTAATGTCCTCTGGGTCTGCAGCAGGATTTCTGTACAGGTATTTGTGAAAATCTGGTACTCTGTAATACCGGTCAGGGTTACTGTGAGAAAGTGGGAGGGCATCAGGAGCTAAGCTGGATTCATAGAAAACATCATCCACCACTTCTAAAATAGAGGGGATGGCCAGGGGTCTGTGCTGGGGCAGGTCCAGAAACTCTCCAAGTCTTTTCTTAGACTGGGGGAAATCCTGAGTTTCCCATTGGAAATGTTCCCTGAGGGTGTGAAGAGTTTCCCCAAAGTAAAGGTCTTCTGGTGGGGAGGCAGAAAGTACAGTTTTGTACCTACCATAAATGTAGATGTCCGAACAGGATAGCATCTGCAGTCCTTACAAATGGGTTGTCCTGTCGTCAGGCAGCCCTTCGGTCGGCCGGATTCCAAAGTCTGGGTCTGGCCTCGGCTGGTGTCGCACTTCACCCGACGTCATCTCTGCTGGTCTTCGGGTATAAAGGCATCAGCCGACGCCATTTTCCTCAGTGTTTCTTGCCCCAGATGCCAGTTGCCCTCTTGGATAGCTAAATTTTTGGGTAAATGCCAATATTTTCAAAAAAGTAGAAGGCAAACACAAAAACAAATAAGCATGTATGTACATATATACAAACAAATACACCATAAGAGATCCCCCCCAGCTAGCTATTAGGGGGCAAATACCCTAGGAGTACCACAGAGGGGAAGGAGGGTGGGTAATCCTGACTGCAGATGCTATCCTGTTCGGACATCTACATTTATGGTAGGTACAAAACTGTACTATGTCCTTCAAGGATGCATCTGCAGTCCTTACAAATGGGTAGAATACCATAGCCAAACTAGGGGAGGAGGAAGAAGAATTATGGTGTAGTTAGGATCCCTTGCAAAACAGCAGTGGCAAACCCTGCTCGGGATCTAGAGTATAGAGTTAAGTTATAATGCTTGGCAAATGTATGCACGGAGGTCCAAGTAGCCGCCTCAATAATGTCCTTGGTAACCACTCCTCGTAAGAAAGCTGTGGTAGTGGCTGTAGCCCTTGTAGAATGAGGCCTTATGTTCTGTGGAATTTGCTTTCCATGGTAGGAGTAACAGAATCTTATGCAATTTCCTATCCACTTGGAGATTGTCTGTTTGGAAATTGCTTTTCCTTCCCTTCCTGTTGCATAAGCTACTAGAAGCTGGTCAGTTTTTCTATTGCCCTTGGTTCTGTCCAGGTAGTAGCGCAACTGTCTATGTACATCCAAGGTATGCAGCAGTCTTTCCCCTCTGTTCTGTGGATTGGGAAAGAAGGTAGGTAGGTGGATAGCCTGGTTTAGAGACACTCTGGATACCACCTTAGGCATAAATGTAGGATTAGTTCTCATGGATACTCTATCTTGATGGAAGATTAGGAAGGGTTGTACTGCCATTAAAGCCTGTAGCTCTGAAACCCTTCTTGCTGAAGTAATTGCCAGTAGAAAAGCAGTTTTCCAGGATAGGTGTTGAAGATCTGCTGTTGCTGCTGGTTCGAATGGAGGAGTGTCAATTTTTCTAGCACAAAGTTCAAGTCCCATGCTGGTAATGGTGGTTTCCTAGGAGGTTTTACATTCTTAATTCCTCTCAGGAACTGCCTGAGCAGAGGATGTGAGAAGACAGGGGATCAAGCTGTATTCTGCAGAAATAGCTGATGCATGTATCTTGATGGATGAATAGGACAGGCCTGTATGGAGAAGCTCTGCCAAATACTCCAGGATGTTGGCAATATCTACCTTTGACACATCTTTCCCTCTTTCAGTACTCCAAATGACAAACCTTTTCCATTTTCCTGCATAGTTCCTTCTAGTTGAAGGTCTACGGGCCTCAAGGATAATGTCTTTAACCCTTTGGGATAAATCTGGGTTAGTTGCTCTTATGTAATGTTCCAGGCAGTCAGTTGCAGAGTTTTCAGGTTTGGATGCAGGATGTTGTAGTCGCTCTGAGTTAACATCAAAGGAATCAGGGGTAGTGTCCACGTTTCCCCCCGAGACATGCTCCTCAGCAATGGATACCAATGTGGTCTTGGCCAATTTGGAGCTATCAGAGTTATCCTTGGACGTTCCTCTTTGATTTTCAGTAGTACCTTGTGCATCAAAGGAAGGGGTGGAAATGCATATGCTGTCAGGCCTTTCCAACTGAAGGATAGAGAGTCCACCTTCCAAGCAAGTGGGTGGTATGTCCTTGTGCAGAATTTCTTGAGCTGGTGATTGAGTGGGGATGCGAATAGGTCTACTTGTGGCATTCCTCATTTCTTTGTGATGGCCTTGAAGATGTCCGGGTGTAGCATCCATTCGTGAGCATCCGAGGTAGTTCTGCTTAACATGTCTGCTAGGATGTTTTCTTTTCCCGGTACAAATATTGCCTGTAACTGAATGTTGTAGCTCAGAGCCATATTCCATAGGTCCAGAGCCATGCGGCATAGGGGGTATGAATGAGTGCCTCCCTGTTTGTTGATGTACCACATGACTGTGGTGTTGTCTGTCCTTATCAATTGGCCTTCTTTGAGGAATGGTCTGAAATTCTGGATTGCTAGTTTTACTGCCAGCATTTCTTTTTGATTTATGTGCAGGTGCAGCTGATCTGGAGTCCATAAGCCTTGAATGCACTTGTCCAGCATGTGGGCCCCCCAACCGAGGTCTGAGGCGTCCGTTGTGATGGTTTGGCTTGTTTGAATATTGTGGAAGGACAATCCTTGGTTTGACTGGCATGCCTGAGCCCACCATAGGAACTCTTGTTTCAGGCATGGGATTAGTGGTATTTCGGTTTCCAAGCTGTGCCTGTGTTGAGACCATAAATTCTTTAGGTACCACTGTAGCTTTCTCATATGCAGTTTGGCATGGGGGACCAGGATTATGCAGGATGCCATGAAGCCCAAGGCCTGCAGTACTTTCCTTGCTGTTAGTTTGTTCTGCTTTGTTAATGCCAAGAAGTAAAGAGGAAGTTGTTCTTGTTTTTCTGCAGTTAGGAATGCCATCTGTTTTACTGTGTCCAATTCTGCACCCAAGAATGTTCTTGTTTGGGATGGTATCAGTCTTGACTTTTTTAAACTGACTGTGTATCCCAGGGCTTGTAGTAAGCAAATGACTCTTTGTAAGTCTTGTGTCAGCTTGCTTTTGTTGTCCGCTTGTATCAGGCAGTCGTCCAGGTATGGATAAATTTGGATTCCCTGAAGCCTGCAATGAGCGATTACAGATGCCAGGCATTTCGTGAACACTCTGGGCGCAGTAGATAAGCCAGAGGGCAATGCTGAGAATTGATAATGCTCTGATCCTGCAAGAAATCTGAGGTATCTTCTGCAATTTGGTCGTATGGGGACGTGCAGGTATGCCTCCTTGAGATCTAGAGTCACCAGCCAATACTCCTTGCCCAGCATGGGAAGAAGTTGCTGTAGGGTCAGCATTTTGAATTTTGGAACAATGATGAAATGTGTTTAAGGCGGACAGGTCGAGAATAGGTCTCCAACTTTTCTCTTTTCTTGGTACTAGGAAGAGTCTGGAGTAAAATCCCTTGCCCTGTTCTGTAGGTGGTACCCTTTCCACAGCTCTCATCTTTGTTAATTGAGCTATTTGTTTTAGAGCTTCTGTCTTTTGATTTGGTGGTAGGTTTGGCATTCCTCTTTTTACTGGTAAGGTGTGGAAATGAAACCTGTAGCCTTGGTCTATAGTTTGCAAAATCCACTTGTCTCTTGTGATATAGTGCCAGTTTTTGAAAATAAGGCTAACTTTCCGCCTAAGGGTGCTGCTATTTGTTCCCTGGTAGGCGGTGTGAGAGCCAAGTCACTGTGATTGTCCTGTTGCAGTGGCAGTGGTTGTATCTGTGCCTCGTTGGTTATTGCCTTGCCACTGGCGTCCCCTGTAGGCACCTCCTCTGGATTGATTTCTGCCTCTGGAACGCCTATTCCTGCCTCTCTGAGTTTTAGAGGAGTCTGGAAAGGACCAATTTTTGGAAGGCCAGTTCCTGCTAAATCTTCGGGGCTGAACCTGTAGGAAATCTTTAACTGTTTGTACAGATTTTGCCTTATCTTCCATTTTCTTCATTACTTGTTGGGCAGGAGAACCAAATAGACTGACCTTATCCATAGGAGCATCTAATAGCTTTGCTTTAACATGATCCGGCAAGACCTGTTCTTTCAACCATGCATGCCTTCTTATAACTGTGCCAGTCATGGCTGATCTAAATGAAGCCTCCAGTGCATCATAGCCACATTTTAAAGAATGGTTACTAACCTGCTGAATGTTATTCACCATTTCTAGAACATATTTCTTATCTAAGGAATCATCAGAGGACAGTTTCTTAGTTAACTGATCAAGCATAAACTCTTGGTATTGGATCATATGAAACTGACAGTTCAAAGCTCTAGCTGAGAGAGTAGCAGAGGTGTATACTTTTTACCCCATCTCTAAGGACCTGGATTCCCTTTCAGAAGGGAGAGGGTTTTTCGCTGAGGTTGAAGCTACTGCCTTAGGCCCCTGTGAGATAGTCTCAGGATCTGCAAAGGGAGCCTTGTATAAGTGGTGATGAGTGTCCGGTACCCTATAAAACCTATCGGGCTTGGCAGGGGCTGGAGGTAAAGTATCAGGAGCAGTGCAAACATCATTAAATGCATCATCCACAACAGGAAGAACTGGAGGTATAGCTAAGGGCCTATGTTGCGGTAAGTGTAAAATGTCCCTAAGCCTTTTTCTTGAATCTGAGAAATCTTGTCCCTGCCATTGGAATTGCTCTCTCATGGCATGTAAGGTTTCCCCAAAGGAAAATTCCTCTGGTGGAGAGGCAGAAGGAATAGATTCTTCAGCATCGGAATCTTCATAAGTAGAAAAAGGAGCCTCTGGATGATCTGTATTGTCTGTATCATCAGAAGAGTCATCAGAGGACACTGGCTCAGGGGGCTCTGCTCTAGGTCTCTTTTCTGGAGGTTGAGAGGCCCTGTCTGGGTGAGATTGGGATCCCCTTATTAAAGAGATGAGATCCTCTGCCAGAGTAAGCATTTGGGAACTGGAACTGGGCCTGTGAGAGGAGGGCTTAACAGGCACAGACTTAGCAGTTTTGGCTGCTTTAGCCCTGGCAAAGGCCTTTATAGACATGGCTGCAGGAGGCCTAGCAGCACCACGTGCTGGGGTAGAGACATCCAAAGGGATGGTGTCCGATAATTCTGGAGAAACCACATTAGTAGGCAAAACTTCAGAGGCCGATTCAACTAGGGTAGAAGGGCCTCGGTAGTAGTCATGGATTCGCTGTAGATTGACCCGTTTGCTCGGTTTCGCCGAAACCGAGACACTCGCGTTTGCTTAACCGTGGTTTTGGCGAAACCGCGGACCGCGAGTGTCAGTCTTTTCTTTGCGTTTTTTAACAATTTGAGTAGTCGGAGGATCCGACGGCATAATGTACGCAAAATCTGAGCCGAAAAACTGTTCAGCAAACTCCGACCGACGCCTAAGCGCTCGTCGGTTGAAGGAAGCACAGGCTAAACAAGCTGCTACGCGTGGTCTGGGCCTAAACAAGGTAAGCAATAAGAGTGGAAATCTTTATGAGGTATTTGTTTCCCACAAGTTAAACAGTTATTCACTTTTTCTGACATTGGCTGAGGCAAGAAAGAGTCCCCAACGGGGTACTTAGCTTTTAGAAGTCTTCAAGTAGTATTCGGTAGTAGTAATCTCTGGATCTGACCGACCGGCACTTGCGAACAGCTTCTGCTTCGGGCGCCACGCGGCAAGAAAGACTGAGGAAAATGGCGTCGGCTGATGCCTTTATACCCGAAGACCAGCAGAGATGACGTCGGGTGAAGTGCGACACCAGCCGAGGCCAGACCCAGACTTTGGAATCCGGCCGACCGAAGGGCTGCCTGACGACAGGACAACCCATTTGTAAGGACTGCAGATGCATCCTTGAAGGACATGGAATGGATTCCTCTGCATCTGAATCCTTATAAGCAGTCAGAGGTTAATGTTGTTCTTCAAAATCTGAATAGTCAGATTCCACAGAATCCTGTTCTGTCATAATTTCTGGAGAAGGGTGTCTTTTCCTTTTAGAAGTTTTTTCCTGACTACCCCTGATAAGGGAAATGAGATCCTCTGTCATTTTAAGCATTTGTGCTTGGAGTGGTAGAGCAGGAGCAAGATGGTGGCTAGAGGCAGATTTTTCTATGAGTGGCCTGGCTTCTAGGCCTAAGAGTATCCGTCGGTCTGAGAGAAATGGTAGTCGAAAGAGAAGACGTCAGTTTTTGTCTAGATTTGGTAGTGCGAGAGGCCTCCTCAGAAGCTAGTGCCTGCCTCGCGGCTCCGGACCCAACCGAGGCAGAGACAGCCAAAGGCTCGGAAGTCAAAGAAGATTTCTACGGCATACCAGACTCTGAAAGGGTCTCGGTAGAGGCCTGCGTAGACAATGAATCGGGCATCAGGGGCTGCGAAAGCGCCTCACTGAATTCCGGAAAACTGACAGCCTGCTTAGCGGTAGAGTCGTCGGAAGGCTTAGCCTTGTGTGGTCTGTCTCTATCTTTATCTCTGCGTTTATTCGGAATGTCCATGGATTGTTGGCTGATGGATGCCATTTTGGAATGCCAAGATGGAAGACTAAAATACCTGTCTACAACAACAGCTCTACAGCGAATGGTTCTCACATTAAAGAGGGCACAGAACTGGCAATGGAGGATGTTGTGGTTTGGGCCTAAACAAGTGACGCAGTATGAATGGAAGTCTCAGTGTGGAAACTGCTTTCCAAAGGAGAGACAATTAACCTTTTCGGACATCAGTTAGTGCAAGAAAAAAAAATCTCCAAAGGGGTACTTAGCTTTAGATGTTTTCAGCTGAAATTCAAACTCTGGTAGTGACTGACTGGCACACTTGCGAACTGCTTCTGCTATGGGCTCCATGGAAAGAAAGACTGTTGCAATGGCGTCGGCTGCCTTGCTTTATAGCACTGATGACCCGATGTCAGACTGCAGGCGACAGCAGCCAACGCAGAAAAACATTGACTCTGGTATTCGGGCAGGCAGAGTGCTACCACAGCAGGAATAATCCACAAGTGATGACTGCAACAGTGAAACACTTAGAACATTAACTGTATAAAAGTTCAACCAGTCAAACGGTGTATGCATGTTACACAAAAGTTGGAACTAAACATTTAACAAAAAAGCTGTTCATAGGTAGGTACTAGGCTATCTGCCCGAGGACATTTATAAGCCTAGTCAGAGTGTGTCAGCTTTCGCCGTCCCATTGATTAATTAACTGATCCTCTGTCAAGCAGAGCCAATGAAGTGATCCCAAGGGTGTATTTTCTGTTACCCATCCACTCATCAAGGTTTCTCTTGAAGAGTGTTAATGAGGGGCTCTGCCTGATGTAATTTGGAATTTTGTTCCAAAGCATGGGGAGTCTCTGTGACAGCAATCTATCCTTCCAGCATGTTCTATTTATTGTTGTGGCAAGGTTTAGCTCACTAGTGTGCGTGGCTCGCAGTGACTTGGATTTCTTTAGGTGGAGCATGTCCATCATTTCTGAGATGGACATGGCTTTGCAAGTCAGGCAGAGATCACCTCTGAGTAAGCGATATGCCACGGAGAACAGCCGGAGTTTTTTCAGTCAGGCTGCATAGGACATTGAGGCCAGTAATCCTCTTGGTGAGGTGCTTTTGTGGTCTTTCCAGCTGTTGGAAGTGTCTTGTGAGGTACATCCCAAATGGGGCATTGTACTCTATGATGGGTCTAATGAGTGACGAGTAGAGGGGCACTATAACCTCTATTTCTTGATGTGAACCCTTTAGTAATTAGATGGGCCACACAGAAGGATTTCCTAACTACTTTGGCAATATGACTGTCAAAGGAGAGATTACTATCTACCTGGGTCCCCAGATCTCTTATTACCTCTTCTGTATTAAGGGGTTGCCACCTATGTGGTAATTCGTGGGTGTTTTGTTTTTCCCAAATGGGATGACTATGCATTCTTTGGCATTTAGCTTGAGACCATGACTTTGACACCAGGTGTCCGTCTCAGTAAGGCCCTTTTGTAGGATGTCCGTGTCAGCCGGAGAGTCAATTACGGCTCCCAGTTTGCAGTCATTGGCGAACTTAGTTAGCCATAGTCCTCCTGTGTTTGCCTGTACTTCTGAAAATATATGCCGGACAGTAGGGGTCCCAGGACCGAGCCTTGCGGGACACCACTTGTGACTGGTTTAGAGTCGGACCTGGAGCCCGCTATTCTTACCATGCGAGTTCTTGTTTGTAAGCCAGTTGGCAACCCATCTTGTGACATAGGAGTTTATGTTCAAGCTGGTGAGTTTTTCTGCAATCCCCGAGTGGGAAATGGTGTCGAAAGCCTTGGCAAAGTCAAGGTAGGCTGTGTGAGCCACCTTTCCCTCGTCTATGGCCTTGGTGACTGTCTCGAACATGTCAACCAGGTTTACAAGGCATAACCTGCCCTTAACAAAGCCGAACTGGGTCGGGTCAAGTGTTTGGAGGTTCCCAATGTCTTTGTTAATGCGTTCCATGATGATGCGCTCCACAGCCTTGCAGACCAGGCTAGTCAGGCTTATGGGGTGATAGTTACCAGGGTCAGTTGTGGCCCCTCCTTTGTGGAGAGGAATAACCGTTGCTGTGCGCCATTCTATGGGCAGGTAGCCTGGGGAGAGGCTGAGGTTGAACAGCGTGTTTAGGTGGGGGGGTTAGTTCTTTCTGTAGTTCGTGCAAGACACAACCTGGGACACCATCTGGTCCCACTGACGCTGTGTTTTTGGCTTTTGAAACTGCTGTTTCCACCTGTGCGTCTGTGATTTCTGGGGCACTACACTTTTCCGGTATTGTTGTCGGCCCTTTTGGAGGTGAGAGGGGGTGAAGTTTGCAATGAATCTATCTGCCAGGATGTTGACAATATCAGTAGGTTCAGTATATTTTGTGCTATTTTGCACTAGTTCAGTGCATATCTGCGAGCTGCCACTTAGATTCTAAACATAGCTAAAGAAGACTTTGTGGTTATCTTTTGAATCCTTGGCTATTTTTCTTTCGAAGTTAGCCTTGGATGATTTCATGAGGGACCTTAGTTTCTTACTGATACTGATCAGGGAAGTCTTTCCTTCTCGGGATTTGTTTTTTTTCTGAACTAGTTTCCTCCTTCTATTGTATAGCCTATTTATTGCAGGGGTCCATCAAACTGGTTTCCTTCTCTGAGAGGAGTGAGTCTTGGTTTTGTTAGGGATGGCACGATCCATGCATCCTTGTAGGTGCTCACAGAGTGCATTTGTAAAGGTTTCTGCATCTCGGGCAGCGTTACCCTTTAGCGTGGGGGCTGTGAAACCTACCACCTCTGTCTTAAATAAGGTGAAGTTTGCTTTAGAAAAGGTTTTTACTATGGTTTCCTTAGTTGGGGGTGGTGGTGGGGTGTGGACATCCAGAGTGATTAGTTTATGGTCTGATCTAACCAGTGACGGGTTGAGCATCGGTGTGGAACACCTGTCGCCCATGTTGCTGATGACCAGGTCCAATATGTTTTCACCTGTGGTAGGGGAGTTTACCAGCTGATCCACGGCATTTGAGTTGATGAATTCCAGGAAACACTGGGCCTGGGAATTGGAACTCTAGTAGTTTTCCCAGTGAATGGTAGGGTAATTGAAATCACCCAATATCATGGTGTTCGGTAGGACCTTCATGTTTTCCAGTGTCCCCAGAAAGGTGGAGTGGTGGTCCTGGGTCATGGAGGGTGATCTGTAACAGGCCACAATTTACATTGCAGATTTGCCCAATGTTAGTTGCACATGGATGATCTCAGAGGTATCATGCTGCGCCACTAACCTGGGGGTGTAGGTATCCTTGATGAATATGGATACACCCCCTCCTTTTGTGTTTCAGTCCGTGTTCTGTGGCCGAAAAGTGTGGTATGAGTTGTAGCCCAGTAGTGCTGGGGTGCTCTATGGAGCCTTGAACCAGGTTTCAGTTACTGCACAGATGTCGACATTCTTCATACTGAGGAGAGCTTCGAGCGTGTGCATTTTGAGATTTAAATTCCTGGCATTTAGTAGCATAACCCTCAGTTTTTTGTTAATTGTACTGTTTACAGAGGTGGGTTTGACTTTTGAGCCTTGCCTAAAAAAGGCACTATGGGGGCAGCAAGAGTCTTGGCCAGTATTCGAAAACCTAGGGGTGACAGGTGCAAGCCATCTCTTGCGAAGCAACGCGGCTTGTCGAGCATGTCGTCCCAGGCTGACAGACACTGGATCCCCTTTGAATGACACCAGAAGCTTAGCCAATTGTTGAAATTGATCATTTTTTTCTTTATACTGAGGTATCATTCTTGGTGAGGGCAGGATGCTACTCAGGGTCAGAGTCATGCCAGCCTGGGCTGCATGATCAGAGAGCTCTTACACATAAAGGTGGGAATAGCAACCTTTTAATACAATGATGCTTTTCATTAATGTCTTTAAAAGTCAATGGTCTCACAGATAAATATAAAAAAGAAAGAGTAGTGAACTATATTAAAAATGCAAATAGCTATGCTACAGGAGACACTTTTGGAAAGAAATGAACACGTGAATTTGATAAACAAAGGTTTTCAGGATGGTTATTCAGCAGAGTACCTGGAACAAAGGAAAAGAGAAGGACTTATATTAACTGCAAGGGGAGCTACAATACTGATCGAAGGGGATAAAAGAGAAAAATAATTGTAGATTTGTAGTAATAAGGGGCTACTAGCAAGGAATAAGGTTTACATTCCACCTAACACTGCTATAATGGGAGAAATAATCACTTTCAGCAAGGAATATTATCTATAGATGGGGACTGGAATTTGATTTGCAGCAGTGAAGACATGTCTGGGGGCCCCAGAAAGGAAAGTATAAAAAAAAGGGTAGACTTTTATGAAGATATTTGGCATGGAAGATGTGAATTCAGTACTACGACTTCAGAGTTAATTTACATATCATTCCCCAGGATACAAACCTGAGCTAGGCTGGGCAGACTTTACAATTCACATAAATATGTGAATTTAATTGAAGGTCTTGATATGCAACCAATAACTATTTCAGATCATGTGCCAATAATAACGAATATAAAAACACAGAATAATGACATAAAAATGAGACACTGGCATTTTCCCATGTATCTGTTGAAAAGAGAGGAATTTAAGGAATGGGTAGCAGAAAATATTCAGGAGCTAATAAAGAGGATAGACATTTCTTCTGAAAATATAGCTAGGGAGTGAGATAAAATTAAACTGGAGTTTAAAAACATGGTGGAAATGAAATAAAGGGAGATATGATTAAGAAGTAACAAGAATTATTTAGAGAGACTGACAAATGTTAAAGTCATTAATGACCAAATGACCGCAGAATCCTTTATAAACACATTCTATGAACACCTTCAGGAATGCATGGATCATGCAATCCCAAATAAAACCAAGACCCAATCCTCCAAAGTTAGGCGTCCTGTCTGGTGGACCCCAGCCATAAACAAACTATACTATAGAAGGAGGAAGCTACTACATGATAGAGCAAAATCCCAAAAAGGGAAGGCATCTCTGATCAGTATTAGCAAAAAACTACGGGCACTCATAAAATCATCTAAGGCCAGCTTCGAGAGAAAAATTGCACAGGACACTAAGGATAATCACAAGGCTTTCTTTAGTTATGTTAGGAACCTGGGTGGGAATTCCCAGATATGCTCAGAATTAGTCCAAAATGACAAAAAATACACCAAACCCACAGACATTGCCAACATCCTAGCTGACAGGTTCAGCGCAAACTTCTGCCCCCCTTCCCCACCAAAAGGGCAAATATCTATCCCAGCAGAGTGCTGCCCCCCCCCCCGCCCCATCTCAGATGCTCAGGTAAGAGCCGCCCTCTCCAAAGCAAAAAACACAGCATCAATGGGACCAGGGCTGTGTCCTACATGAACTCCAAGAAGAACTAAACCCAAACATAAAACTACTGTTCAATCTCAGCCTTACTATAGGATATGTACCCAAAGAGTGGCGTACAGCAACAGTGGTCCCTCTCCACAAAGGTGGTGCCTCAACGGATCCTGGAAACTATCGCCCCATAAGCCTGACTAGCTTGGTCTGCAAAGCTATGGAAAGGATCATCATGGACCACATAAAGATACTGGGGACCTACAGACACTGGATCCTACCCAGTTCGGCTTTGTTAAGGGCAGATCCTGCCTCTTAAACCTGGTTGATTTCTTTGAAACAGTCACCAAGGCCATTGATGAGGGGAAGGTGGTCCACACAGCCTACCTGGACCTTGCAAAAGCCTTCGATACAATACCCCACTCGGGCATTATAGACAAGCTCACCAGCTTAAATATAAACCCCTATGTCACTAGATGGGTTGCAAAGTGGCTCAAGGACAGAACCCACATGGTTAGAATTGCTGGAGCCATGTCAGACTCCAAACCAGTTAGGCTCAGTCCTGGGACCTCTCTTGTTCGGTATATATTTCTCGGAGGTACAGGCTAACACGGAAGGACTGTGGCTGACCAAGTTCGCAGATGACTGCAAACTGGGTGCCATAATCGACTCTCCAGCCAACACAAGCATCCTACAAAAGGGCCTCATAGAAACAGACAACTGGTGCCAGAGCCATGGCCTCAAGCTAAACGCCAAAAAGTGTATAGTCATCCCCTTTGGCAAAAACAAAGTGCCCACATAGGTGGTAATCCATTAAGTACGGAAGTTGTAATTAGGGACCTGGGGACCCAAGTTGATAGCAATCTCTCATTTGACAACCACGTGGCCAAAGTGGTTAGAAAAACATTTTATATAGCCCACCTAATCCTGAAGGGATTCACATCTAGATCAGGGGAGGTCATCGTACCTCTTTACTCATCCCTCATCAGGCCCATAATTGAGTACAATGCTCCTTTTGGGATGTACCTTACCAGACACCTGCAGCAACTGGAAAGACCCCAAAAGTACCTCACCAAGAGGATCAAAGGGCTCAAATAGATACCATATGCTGCCCGGTTAAAGAAACTCCAACTCTACTCAGTGGCATACCACCTGCTCAGAGGCGATCTGTGCCTGACGTATAAAGCCATGTCCAACCCGGAATTAATGGACATGCTGCACCTCAGAAAATCCAAATCCCATCGAGCTACGTGCTCGAGAGATTTGAACCTCAGCACTGAAATAAATAGGACATGCTGGAGGGACAGATTCATAACCCAGAGGCTCCCTTCACTCTGGAATAAAATCCCAGTCCAGGTTAGGCACAGTCCCTCATTGACTCTCTTCAAGAGGAAGCTTGATGAGTGGATGGGAGATAGTAGGTTTACCCCGGGTATCACTTCTGTGTCACTGTTAGACAGAGGCACAGTATACTAACCTCGAAAAAGGGCATAGCAAAATTCATTTAAAATGGGTGGCGAAAGCCAAACACACTCTGGCTAGGCTTATAAATGCCCTAGGGCAGATAGCCTAGTATGAACCTATTGCAGAACATAGGGAATCTAACAGAACAAAAAAGGAGCAAATGCAGAATACTAAACAGAAAATAGGGGATTACCTTGATAATATGCATGAGTTTAGAAAGACTGCTGTTAAGCAATTGTTTTTTGATAACAATTCTACAGCACAAACATTTTTAGCACAAGGACTCAGGCAACAGAGAGTAGAAAGGGCTGTTGCCAAGCTTAAGAAGCCTATAACAAAGGAAGGTAACAAGAGATCCTATAGCGGTATTAGAAATATTTCAGAAACTCTATGAAAGTCCGTATAAAGCAGACAAATATGGAAATCAAGAAAAGGTACAAATGGAAATGTTTATGAAATAATTAAATATGCCAAGATTAGAGGTAGTAGATGAGGCTCAATTACTAACAGACAGGATAGGAGGAGATGAGATAAAAACGGTGATGTATAATCAATCTATAGGAAAGTCCCCAGGAATAGATGGTATTCTTGTAGAAGGTTGGAAGCCAGGAGGGAAAAACTGATGAAGATCTGGAAGGTTTTGTTTAACAGTATTTTAAGAGGAGGAGAATATTTTAAGAGGAGGAGAAGTACCAACATACTGGAAAAAAGCAGTGGTAGGTGAAATTCCTAAAGAGGGTTCCATCAGTTCCAGCTTCATACAGGCCCATTTTAATACTAAACCATGATTATTAAAGTGTTTAGGTCTATAAAATGTCAACAGTGATGCCAAACTTGGTCGATATGGACAAAAGTGGTTTTGTGGAGGGGAGGCAAACATTTGACAACATTAACAGAGCACTGATGATTCAGAGGGAAGCAGAACATAAGAAAATACCACTACTGTTGGGGTTCATTTAACAGAGTATGCTGGGACTTCATGAGCAGGGCAATGGAAGCATTTACATTCCCTGATAAAAGTATAAGGTTGATTAGGAGGATATACGAGGGATCAGAAGTGAAAACTGAAGTGGATGGGGTCCTCTCTGATAATTTCTACTAGAGCAGAGGAATCAGGCAGGGGTTTACTCTTTCCATTTGTTATTTGCATGATATTTAAAACCAGTGGTAAAGAAAATAATTCATAAATTCAAGGACAGACCTGGTATGGCAGTCAAGAAAATCTCTCTCTGTTTGCAGATGATATTGTTTTATACTAGAAAAGGACATTACAGTGTTGTGGAACATTTTCAGACAGTTTCAGACCATTTTGGGACACGAAGCTAAAAACAAGGCATTAGCTGTAAATTATGTACTCGCACGTGACTTGGTTCAGCAATATCCATATTTATTGGGACATGATAAAATAAAGCATTTAAAAGCATGGATTAAAAATAATTCAGGTGTGGCAGCTACAGATATATGGGAAAAGATAATACAAAAACTGAGAAAACTGAAGCTGTTATTTAGATATCACTAATACGATACAAGCAGTTAAAATGTTTTTAGTTTCTTTAGTCTTATACACAGGTCAGGTTTATCAATCAAAGGAGAAGTTGTGGATAGCAATAAAGAGCTGAAAGATTTTATCTGGGAGGGGAAGATGGCAACAGTCAAGTGGGATAAGCTGATTCTTCCAACAGTTCAAGGCGGTTTGGGATTACCTGATTTGAAGGGGTACTTCAAAGCAATACAATTAAGGCTCCTATACACAGCATAAGCAGAAAACTATAATTCAAAGTGGAAAGTGAGGATGATGAAATGGGAGAAGCTCAAGAAATAGGACAGACTGGGATTATGGACCCAGACCTTTAAGGTGAATAACAATAATAATACAGAATATTAAATTTATAAAGTAGCAGAAAGTATTCTAATAATAAGCCAACGTGGGACGGCAGAAAGAAGACCCTGCCAATGGAGATGACTGCAATTAGGGCTACAGATATTAGGCAAGAGGGGGCTGCAATTTACTGGAGAAAACTGGCAAAGGAACAAAGGCACTGGGAGCAAATAACTAGACAGATAGAGGTAATAGAATAGGATGACACCAAGAATTTATTTGGACTGCAGGTTCGAGACTGCCTTCCTATCAAGGATCGATATCAGGGTATAGGCAGAGAGAAAGATAAGAGAGTCCTAAACGACAGAACAGCAATAGCAGAGCTTTTAGTAGAATCTAGAACAGAAGGTTCTGTTAAAAAAAGAATAATTAGCAAAGCTAAGCATGATAACTATAAGAATTGAACAGAGGAGGTTAGAAAGGATCGGGAAGATATATTGGATAAGCAATTCGGAAAGAAATAACGGGGGAATATAGGTATGTCTTCCAAATATGCAACAAAATCTGGAAGATTTACGATTTTTGCTTGGAAATGTTTACAAAGATATTTTATTCTGTCTGGACACTCCAGAGAATTTTTCCTCAGGTACACAGTAAATGTTTGAGGTGTGATAGGGACGAAAGAGTGAACTGAGAACATATTTTCTGGGAGTGTAATGAATTGGTAGACTTTAAAGTTTCACTGCAGGCTACTCTGTCAGAGACGCTGAGTAAACAAATTGACGGAACTAGGGAAATGATTTTTCTGAGCTATGATACAGAACTGGAACTGCCTATACATAGTAAGGCCTTGCTAACTATGGTGGCTGACAAAAGAACAATTGCTAGAAAATGGAAATCAAAGTCTAAACCAACTGCTAACCACAATTCAGCTCCTAAATACAGACCGCAAGACATTTGTATTAAAACAATAAATGTAAAAATCTTAAAACATATACTAGTTAAGTCCTTTTTTCCATAATAATCAGGGACGTCTTCAGAAAAGTGCATTTAAATTGATCAACCACTTGTATACCATTTTTAAAATGATGTCATTAATTCAATTAAACTTTCAGCAAAAGGAATGAATTTTGTACCTAGGAGGAGGAGCATGACTGTTAACCTACTGATACACTTAAAGTTGTATACCAGAAAATTAAGCTTGACTTTATGGTTTAAAGATACAAAAACAATGGCTAGTCAAAGAGTTCATCAGTCTAGCCTGTTTAATTCCCATTTGAACCACCCAAATGCTATTACCTGAAAAATGTATGAGGCTGATTTCAGAAGGATGTTGGCCACTAATCAATCTAAAGTGGTTTATAATTTGAAAAGGGAAGAACAGGAAATATTTGAACAAGTTTATGCCAACAAAAACATTACAGTGATGAATGATTGATTATATTAACAAAATGGACAACCTACTTAAAATTGATACATATCAGGAAGTTTCTATCAATGAAGGGAATATATCATATGCCAGAATTGATCAATGTTTGTGTATGTGTGTGTCTTTGTATATATGTTGACTGGTCTCAACGTCAAACTGAAATGTGGAAAACCGCAACAGCAAACTGAAAACTGAATACATCTACTCCTGTAGTTCAATGTATTCAACATAGCAGGAGGTGATGTCAGTGACCCAAGCTATGCACTGTAATGTGCCGTGACACTCTAGAGTAAACAGCTCATCAATTTTACTATTTTTCAGGGGAGTAAGCCCCCCTTCGCCCCCCACATCCCCTGCAAATTATATACACCAACTTCAGACGTCACATTACAGTGAGGACATGAGTTAATTCCCTGTTCCTCAATGAACTGCAATTTCCACTCAAAATCCCAAACTCAAACAATTGAACCACACTACCCATTTAGTGTTGTGTAGCTGATGTATTTTGGTTCTCAAAACTGCCTACTTGCAAACTGCACTTCAACAATCCTACGCTCAACCTACTGCCATTGGCAAGCATGATAGTAAACCATAAGTGTTACTAAACTCACAGCACATGATTCCTGGAATATTTAGAATACCTAAAATATATAAGGAGCAAAATGATCCACGTTTAAAACCCATAGTAAATGCGACCAACTCAAAAACATAACCATTGGCAAAGTATATTTATTTTATGTTGAAAGATATTTTTCAGGACAATGAATAAATGTGGAAAGATTTTTGGGATTTTCTTACCCGAACAGTCCCATCTTTATACACTGATAATCTCATTTTTATAACCATTGATGTTAAGGATCTGTTCACAGTAATTCCCCACGATATTGGTGTCCAATGAGTAGGTGAATACTTAAATAAGCACACCAGATGGGGCAATCTGGAGATCAATAAAATAATTACATTAATGGAAAAGGTATTGCACAGCAATTTTGTTTATTCTGAAGGATCTTTGTACCATCAAAAAACAGGTGTGGCAATGGGTGCCACCTGTGCCCCTGTGTATGCTAATATTGCATTGGCATATTGGAAGGAAACTTTTGTATTTCAGTCTGAACTTAAGGAAAACTGGAATCTGTATAGCAAATTCCTGGATGATATGTGTATTTTTTGGACAGGAAGCCTTGAGAAGTTAGAACAGTGTGTGAAATATTAGGAGGATGCTACTAAATTCCTAAGGTTCACGATCTCCCATCAGTAGAGAAAACCGACTTTTTGGATGTTACACTTAAGGATATTAGTAAAAAAATTGCATCTGGTATTTTTATGAAAGCCTCCAATTCCAATACTATGTTCCATTTTTGTAGCTGTCATCCCTTCCATTAGAAGAAGGCTATAGTGAAGGGACAATACATTCTTATCACAAACCTAAATTCTACATTTATTTCCATGCTTGAAACTACCTATAATAAGATTGCCAGATTTGCAGCTAACCAAACCTAGAAGTCACACCACTGCTTAGCACTACAGGAACTAGACTGGCTAGAATTCCCTCAGCTGCTCCAACTATACCAACTACAAATCATCCACTCTATTCTCTATCTACCCTCCTCCTGCCCCAGCCTGTCCACTACCATATCCAAATATTCCACTGCTAGGACGCTACGCAGCTCAAATCAAGAATTATTAGACATCTACAAACCCAAAACCAAAATAGGCTGCCTTCTCTATAACTATAACCCAGCTATATCCTGGAACCAACTCCCCTTGGAAATAAAATCCCTCTAGCATAGCAAAAGTTTTAAATTAGCCACAAAGAAATACCTAAAACAAAGTGGTCTTGCCACTGTAGCCAACCACCCTGAAACTACCATCCTTTCACCTATTTCACCACCTCACTCTTAATGTATCTCTAACACTATTCCCCTGCCTCTTCTACCTCTTCCCTTCCTCTATCTCCAACCACTCTTAATTCTTACAGTCTCAAAACAACCTACCTGTCTAGTCTGTCTCCTATATTCTACTTCCCCTACATCTCCTACTAGCCATTCCTACTTTCCTTTCTTGTTTCCAAACTTCTATCCTACCCACTTTAAATAAGTATCTACCTATTAACTCATTTTGCTCTAAGCAGCTTAAATAATATTGTAACTATTCACATTTTCTTCTGCTAACTGTTTAAAACCTTGTTTGTAACAACTCACATACTTGTCTGCCAATTGTCAATAGTCTGTATAACTGAATTCCCTGAGGAGCTTTTTTCTCTCTCCAGGTCTCTGCTTGTAAGATCCTATAGCTGATTGTTACTAACACTTAATAAATAAATTGTTTTCTACACCAGAGGAGCTTTTCTCCCCAAAAGCTCAGCCAGACTAACCCGGTTAACAAATGTAAAATAAATAAATAAATCTAGAGGGTATCCCTGTAAATTAAGTGATGAAATAATAACAGAAGTAGCAGTGAAAAGGAAAGAAGGAAAATATATACCATTGTTGGTACAGAAAAATGGTGCTGTGAGTAATTGTAGAGAAAAGAATTAAACAAGACAATTACTACCACCCATAACATAGATGGGAAAGAAATTCGGAAAATTTTGCACTAGAACTGGAATATTTTCCTGACAGATGATGAAATGAATAGAATCTTGGGAAATCAACCAAGAACTGTGTACAGAAGGGATATGAACTTTTAAAAAATATATTGGAAGGAAATAAAAGAATACAAGTGGGATAGAACACAGGATTTTAAAAAGGTATCTATAAGTGTTGTACATGTGTACAATATAAACATATATTGTAAGGGGATAAATAAGTTTGAATAGTAAGGAATGTTTGAATAGGAAGGCTTATGGCTTATTATAATTGTACATATAAAAGGGTGGCATGTGTAGCCAAGCGTCAGTTATGTGGTTGATTCTATATAGGGAAAACTGAAAGAAAGCTCAAGGAACAGATTAACGTGCATATATATATATATAAGATATTAAGAAAAACAATAAAAAAGTGCTTTAGGAAAACGTTGGTGAATATCCAGGACATTATTTTAAATTTTGGATATTTGATGCAATGTGCACAGATATGAGAGGGGGACCTTGGAAATTGAAATTAGAAACTTTAGAATTAAAATGGCAAAGACAACAGCAACCGATAAATTTTCATTTAATCCAGGAAACTTAAGTATAGACAGAATTTTAAAACTGAAACAATTGGATTTGTGAACATGCGTTAACAAATAATGTATTATTGAAATATTTCATCTTGTGCTGTATGTATTATAGTAAGTTAATATTACTTTAAGAATTGCTGAAAATTTAACTGAATTGATGACATCATGTTAAAAATATTACATAAGTGGTTGATTTAAAAGAATTGTTATGAAAAAGTCCTCAATTATTATGTGTGAAAGCACTTGATCACTGCACATTTTAAGATTTTATGTTTGTTGTTTTAATAAAAGTAACTTGTCTGTAATTAGGAGCTAAATTATGGTTAATAGTTTATGTTTACTGTTTAGGTGTTCGTTTTAAGTGAAGTTCTAAACCAACTGCACTACAAGTAGTGTATATAGCAACAGACAATACAACTGGAATTGGGAACTTTAGAAAGAGGTTGAAGCAAATTACATAGGAAAAAAATGGGAACTGTGGGAACAATACATACAGGGGAGGAATGAGGTTTAAAAGAAGGCAGGACTTGAATTAGCTATGTAATGTTTGACTAACAATGATACGGCACATTATATAAATGATGTGTAACATTTGCAACTAGAAATATGTCAATATGATTTGCAATGTAAAATACTCGCAACTTGGATTGTGTCAATATGGTTTGCTTTCATTTATATAAATGCATGATTGCTTATGCCATAATTGATAATTTAATAAAGACATTTCTTGTTTAAAAAAAATAATTTCCCTAGCCTTCCAAATAAGGACAGTCAGACTAATGGGTCTGTAGCTTCCAGGATCTGATGGAATCCTTCTGTATTGCTCAACTTATAAGTATGGCCATGGTATCTAGGTCAAGTTCAGTAGGCATGACCTTCCTTTGACAGAGCCAAAATGGGATTGATTCCAGTGTCTGGAGGTCTCCTATGTTCTTGTTGATTGGCTTTGCAAATAAGACTAGTCAGACTAATGGGTTTGTAGTTTCCAGAAAATGTTGAAGGTCCTCCCTTATGAGGGGGGATGACCATCGCAGTCCTCCATTCATATGGCATCATATACAGTTAAATGTTATTGGGGCCTGTTGAGACTGTCTTCTTGGCTTTAGCAAGTACAGCCAGTACATGCTCCCTAGTTATAGTTGGAGGGATTATGTTTGAGGGTCTTTTTTAGGGAATAGTTGGGGGTAATGATGGAAGAGAAATTGTCCACGAACAGGTTCTCTGTATTCCCAGGCTCAGTGAATGTGGCACCATTAACCACCAGCCCAATATACTGCTGTGTGCTGCCCTTGAGGTTTCTGACATAGCTGAAGGCCTTAGTGCTACCTTTGACCTGGGTGGCTATCTTAACCTCAATGTTGGCTTTGCTTGATCTAATAATCCCTCTTAGTTGCCTGTTGAGTTTGATGAGAGAGTTTTTATCTTTACGGGAATTACCTTTCCTGATTTTTGCCATATTGTTTTTTTTATTTTGTTGTATATCCTATTTAATTTGGGATGTCATCAGGGCAGTTTGTTTCTGGGGTTAGTTTTGGAAGGTATAGCATTCTCTATTTAACCACTGACATGGCTGCACAGAGTCTGACAGCAATTCAACACTGACTGCTGTGTTCTTGGGGTTTGGAGGGGCAGAGAATTTTGACAAACTACACCTAATAAAGGTAGCTTTCCTTGGAATCTGTTACTGGTTACGAGTTAATTTTGAAGAAGACAGCTTTATTCTCGGACCTTACCAGGGAGGACGAGGTATGGGGGGTGAGGGTACAGCATCCTCCGACATTTGAGAGTACGAAGTCCAGTATATTGGAGCTTCTAGTGGCAGTATTCACTATTTGGTCAAGGCTGCTGACTTGTGCAAAGTTCAGGAAACTCTGTGCTTGTAGATTTCAGGCCATGCAGTATTCCTAGTTTACAGAGAAGTAATTACAGTATCCCATGAGTAGTGTGTTAGGTTGGATGGTAAGTGTCTAAAGTAGGTCCAAATATGCATTGTGAGCTTACTGGGACATGGAGAGTGACCTACAGCTGGCTGGGATATGATACAGGATTTTGTTTATGGTGATATACACTAGGCAAAACTCCAATGTGTTATCCTGTTTGACCACCCTACAGGTATGCTTATGAAGACACCTCCACCTTTAGCCCTCGTCTTTGCAGCTACTTGTCTGAAAGTGTGAAAGGCATGGAAACTCTGCACTGCTGGAGGACTACCTGCCATTTTAAACTATGTCTCGTAACTGCACAGATGTCTATATCCTCGAGTATGAGGAGGGTTTTGAGGGGGTGTAGTTAGAGGGAGAGAAGTTAGGAAATTGCATATACATGCTGTCCATAACTTTGGTAAGATATAAGGGGTTGGTATATTGGGTTTAATATGGCTCTTAAGGATGCTTTGTTGGGGCAGATTATGCTAAATACTATTAAATTTAATGTTTACACAATACTAAGTTACACTAAATCTATAGGTACTGCCACTTGATGCCCAACTAACTGCTTCTAGTGTTGTCACCTGTTTTAAAGGGTACAGCTTTATAGACCATTCTATAGGAAAATGTGCTTTCTAGGTGTTTGCTACTATACAGGGCAATGTTAACTCTCACTGCGAGGTGAGCAGTTCAGAATAGACAATTTTATAGCAGCACAGAAAAAAATCAGAAAACTAACTAATGAGCCCCTCTGGCTAACAAAACAACTACAGAATGAGCCCTTTTGTGCATTTCCCAACTCATACAGACCAGACAAACACCTCCTCCCACAAGATGAATAAACCCAGTCCTCCTAATGTAAAAACACAGTAGAAGAGATCCACAACTGCAATGCTTCCACAAACCAATTAAACAACTAGCTGAAAATCTCTTGTTGAAGGCTAAGTCAAGACAGCCCTACAGCAGTAAACAGTGAGCAGAAGAGCATTTTTTTAACAAAGATACAGTGAAATGTACAAAGAAAAGAAGGAAATAGTAGCAATCACTCAAAATAACTTACGCAAGTGCAATTTAGCAACTGAAAGTACTTAGCTTTGCCTGGATGGCACTGGATACAAGTAAAACTTCTGGAACAGAGGCTAGGATGCGAAACTTTGCTAGTAAAGAGATTTACTCAAGAATAATACTGGTTTGCTGGGTGGGTACTTAGTATCATGGCTCTGCAGAAAACAATGAGTGGTAAGAGTACTTAAACAGCTTATACAGTAAATAACAGCTATGAAAGAGGGGAAGGGACTTTGAAAATCAGATTACCAAAATGGGTGGATGCCAGAGAGACAACCTTATAAAACCACAACAGGAAAAGGGTGGGAGGCTAGCAAAAGACAGACACAATCAAATAAAGGCAATATTGGAGCTCTAAAGCTCAAAAACTTTAGCTTAATGTCTCAGTTGGGGGGGGGGGGACAAAGAACAGGGGAACAGAAAAGCACTGGAATGCACCTTCTTTGACCTACAGATCAATGACCCCAGCCAGGTTAGAAATTCAGAAACTTTAGCTTAATGCCTCAGTGGTGGATGGTCAGACATGAGGAAAAGGGGAACAGAAAGGCACTGGAATGCAACTTTAAGCAAATAAATGATAAGATGCAAAAAGTACAGTTGTGTACACTTACCATAAATGCAGATGTTCAAGTGTATTCACTGTTGCAGTCATTACATTTGGGTAATCTGCTGGCAGGCTGCCCTCAGTCGGCCTGAATTCCAAAGTCTTGGGTCCTGAGTCGGCTGCTGTCTCCTCTTCCATGACGTCAGGTCATCAGGGGTATAAAACATGCAGCCGACACCATTTTCTTTAGTTTTTCTTGACCCCGATGTCAGATGCCCCCAAAAAGGTAGCAATATTATATATATATATATATATATATATATATATATATATATATATATATATATATATATATATATATAGACATGCATCAATATAAACTTTACCTTCAACTACAAGCAAATACACCACATAGGTTGTAGGAGATAGAGAAGGAAAGATAAACTGTAGAATGACAGGGGGATGGCGGGAGGGTAACCTGGACTGCAACAGTGAATACACTCGAACATCTACATTTATGGTAAGTGTACACAACTGTACTATGTTCTTCATGTTTCACTGTTGCAGTCATTACATTTGGGTAGAATCCCAAAGCTACAGTTGGGAGGCTGGAGCTAAATAGCATTGGGTGCGGCTATAAGGCTCTGCAGCACTGCAGTGGCAAAGCCTGCCCTGGACTTACAGTAGAGAGGCAAATGGTAATGCTTTGTAAAAGTGTGAACAGAACTTCAA
This sequence comes from Protopterus annectens, assembly GCF_019279795.1. NCBI lineage: Eukaryota > Metazoa > Chordata > Ceratodontiformes > Protopteridae > Protopterus > Protopterus annectens. Next base: position 532,325,885 of record NC_056741.1, read on the forward strand.
GTAGCAGCCTCTAGAATGTCTTTGGTTGGTACTCCTCTGAGAAAGGCTGCTGAAGTAGCTGCAGCTCTGGTGGAATGAGACCTAATGCCCTTGGGCACAGGTTTACCATGGTGTAAGTAGCAGAAACGGATGCAGTGGCTTATCCACTTTGAAACTGCCTGCTTTGAAATAGCCTTTCCTTCTGATCCTGCAGCATA